>NC_091283.1:740181485-740481485 GCF_032444005.1 Ranitomeya imitator
TTTACAGTAGGTGCATATAAAAAAATGTTGTCTTTGTAGAACTATTCCATTAAAATAGTGGACTTTATGTGCCAAGTGTATTCAAGCAAGAAATGACAAGTTTAGAAATTATAACATTGTATTTAAAAGCTGTGTAGCAAAGACAAGGCAAAAAGATTCACCTGAAAAATGAATTGTTACTATGAGCTTTAAGATAAATTACACTATCTCTGCCATGGAGATATTATATCTAATGCTCTGTTCATACTTGTGGAAGTGGCACAATATTATCATTGACGATACTTACTGCCCACACTTTTAGGAGGTGATGCATGCCTGGGCCTACTGCCAATTGGGATATTAACAGCTTGCTTTTAGAATAAAGCAGTCTAAATACTATCCGGTGATATAAGAGAATAAACAGTCTGGAACGTACATGAGTTAAGAAATACCATGGAAATACAATTTAAACAGGAATTTTTACAAAACTGTACATGTTGAACTGGACACACAATGTAATTGTGGCTGCAGAGAAAATAAAACTTTTTTTATGTTACCTCTCAGTAGCAGAGATATTAGCAATCAATGTATTTGGCACCTAATTAATTCATTTTAGTTAGGTCCAAGTGGGTGTTATTGGATACTTTTCACTGGGGGCATGAACTTTTTCTCCCTGCATAAGTTGCTATCACCGGGGCGTTGTACTTCTTCTTCCTGCATGAGTTACAAACTTACAATCACTTGGGACTTGTACTTCTTCTCCCTGTATGAGTTGCTATCACTGGGGGCATGCACTTCTTCTCCCTTTATGAGTTGCTATCATTGGCTGCCTGTACTTCTTTTCTCTGTGTGAGTTTCTATCACTGGGGCTTGTACTTCTTCTCCCTGGCATGAAATGCCATAACTGGAAACGTGTACTTCTTCTCTTTGTACGAGTTGCTGTCTAAAAACACATAATTGGACCTAACAGAAATTTACTCGTTATGTGCCAATACTTTGATCATTAACCCCTTTCTGACATCAGACGTACTATCCCGTCGAGGTGGGGTGGGCCCCCATGACCACGGACGGGATAGTACGTCTAGCGCGATCGGCGGCGCTCACGGGGGGAGCGCGGCCGATCGCGGCCGGGTGTCAGCTGCCTATCGCAGCTGACATCCGGCACTATGTGCTAGGAGCGGTCACGGACCGCCCCCGGCACATTAACCCCTGGCACACCGCGATCAAAGATGATCGCGATGTGCCGGCGGTGCAGGGAAGCATCGCGCAGGGAGGGGGCTCCCTGCGGGCTTCCCTGAGCCCCCCGCAGCAACGCGATGTGATCGTGTTGCTGCGAGGGTCTTACCTCCCTCCCTCCCTGCTCCAGGCCCGGATCCAAGATGGCCGCAGATCCGGGTCCCGCAGGGAGAAAGGTGGCTTCACAGAGCCTGCTCAGAGCAGGCACTGTGAAGCAGCCTGCACTTCTCTCAGATCGGTGATCTGACAGAGTGTTGTGCAAACTGTCAGATCACCGATCTATGATGTCCCCCCCTGGGACAATGTAAAAAAGTAAAAAAAAATTTTTCCAAATGTGTAAAAAAAAATGAAAAAAAATATTCCTAAATAATGAAAAAAAAAAAAATATTATTCCCACAAATACATTTCTTTATCTAAATAAATAAAAAAAAACAATAAAAGTACACATATTTAGTATCGCCGCGTCCGTAACGGCCCAACCTATAAAACTGGCCCACTAGTTAACCCCTTCAATAAACACCGTAAGGAAAAAAAAAAAAACGAGGCAAAAAACGACGCTTTATTATCATACCGCCGAACAAAAAGTGGAATAACACGCGATCAAAAGGACAGATATAAATAACCATGGTACCGCTGAAAGCATCATCTTGTCCCGCAAAAAACGAGCTGCCATACAGCATCATCAGCAAAAAAATAAAAAAGTTATAGTCCTGAGAATAAAGCGATGCCAAAATAATTATTTTTTCTATAAAATAGTTTTTATCGTATAAAAGCGCCAAAACATACAAAAATGATATAAATGAGGTGTCGCTGTAATCGTACTGACCCGAAGAATAAAACTGATTTATCAATTTTACCAAACGCGGAACGGTATAAACGCCTCCCCCAAAAGAAATTCATGAATAGCTGGTTTTTGGTCATTCTGTCTCACAAAAATCGGAATAAAAAGCGATCAAAAAATGTCACGTGCCCGAAAATGTTACCAATAAAAACGTCAACTCGTCCCACAAAAAACAAGACCTCAAATGACTCTGTGGACCAAAATATGGAAAAATTATAGCTCTCAAAATGTGGTAACGCAAAAAATATTTTTTGCAATAAAAAGCGTCTTTCAGTGTGTGACGGCTGCCAATCATAAAAATCCGCTAAAAAACCCGCTATAAAAGTAAATCAAACCCCCCTTCATCACCCCCTTAGTTAGGGAAAAATTAAAAAAATGTATTTATTTCCATTTTCCCAATAGGGTTAGGGCTAGCGTTAGGGCTAGGGTTAGGGCTAGGGTTAGGGCTAGGGTTAGGGCTAGGGTTAGGGTTAGGGCTAGGGTTAGGGTTAGGGCTAGGGTTAGGGCTAGGGTTAGGGCTAGGGTTAGGGCTAGGGTTAGGGCTAGGGTTAGGGTTAGGGCCAGGGTTAGGGCTAGGGTTAGGGTTAGGGCTAGGGTTAGGGCTAGGGTTAGGGCTAGGGTTAGGGTTAGGGTTAGGGCTAGGGTTAGGGCTAGGGTTAGGGTTAGAGCTAGGGTTAGGGCTAGGGTTAGGGCTAGGGCTACAGTTTGGGTTGGGGCTAAAGTTACAGTTAGGGTTTAGATTACATTTACAGTTGGGAATAGGGTTGGGATTAGGGTTAGGGGTGTGTCAGGGTTAGAGGTGTGGTTAGGGTTACCGTTGGAATTAGGGTTAGGGGAGTGTTTGGATTAGGGTTTCAGTTATAATTGGGGAGTTTCCACTGTTTAGGCACATCAGGGGCTCTCCAAAAGCGACATGGCGTCCGATCTCAATTCCAGCCAATTCTGCGTTGAAAAAGTAAAACAGTGCTTCTTCCCTTCCGAGCTCGCCCGTGTGCCCAAACAGGGGTCTACCCCAACCTATGGGGTATCAGCGTACTCAGGACAAATAGGACAACAACTGTTGGTGTCCAATTTCTCCTGTTACCCTTGGGAAAATACAAAACTGGGGGCTAAAAAATAATTTTTGTGGGAAAAAAAAGATTTTTTATTTTTACGGCTCTGCGTTATAAACTGTAGTGAAACACTTGGGGGTTCAAAGTTCTCACAACACATCTAGATAAGTTCCCTGGGGGGTCTAGTTTCCAATATGGGGTCACTTGTGGGGGGTTTCTACTGTTTAGGTACATTAGGGGTTCTGCAAACGCAATGTGACGCCTGTAGACCATTCCATCTAAGTCTGCATTCCAAATGGCACTCCTTCCCTTCCGAGCCCTCCCATGCGCCCAAACGGTGGTTCCCCCCAACATATGAGGTATCAGCGTACTCAGGACAAATTGGACAACAACTGTTGGGGTCGAATTTCTCCTCTTACCCTCGGGAAAATACAAAACTGGGGGCTAAAACATCATTTTGGGGGTAAAAATTTTTTTTTTTAATTTTCACGGCTCTGCGTTACAAACTGTAGTGAAACACTTGGGGGTTCAAAGCTCTCACAACACATCTAGATGAGTTCCTTAGGGGGTCTAGTTTCCAAAATGGTGTCACTTGTGGGGGGTTTCTACTGTTTAGGTACATTAGGGGCTCTGCAAATGCAATGTGACACCTGCAGACCATTCCATCTAAGTCTGCATTCCAAATGGAGCTCCTTCCCTTCCGAGCCCTCCCATGCGCCCAAACAGTGGTTCCCCCCCACATATGGGGTATCGGCGCACTCAGGACAAATTGGACAACAAATTTTGGGGTCCAATTTCTCCTGTTACCCTCGGGAAAATACAAAACTGGGGGCTAAAAAATAATTTTTGTGGGAAAAAATTTTTGTTTTATTTTTACGGCTCTCCATTATAAACTTCTGTGAAGCCCTTGGTGGGTGAAAGCGCTCACCACACATCTAGATAAGTTCCTTAGGGGGTCTACTTTCCAAAATGGTGTCACTTGTGGGGGGTTTCTACTGTTTAGGTACATTAGGGGCTCTGCAAACGCAACATGGCGTCTCATCTCAATTCCTGTCAATTTTGCATTGAAAAGTCAAACGGCGCTCCTTCCTTTCCGAGCTCTCCCATTCACCCAAACAGTGGTTTACCCCCACATATGGGGTATCAGCGTACTCAGGACAAATTGTACAACAACTTTTGGGGTCCAATTTCTTCTCTTACCCTTGGAAAAATAAAATATTGGGGGCGAAAAGATAATTTTTGTGAAAAAATATGATTTTTTATTTTTACGGTTCTACATTATAAACTTCTGTGAAGCACTTGGTGGGTCAAAGAGCTCACCACACCTCTAGATAAGTTCCTTAGGGGGTCTACTTTCCAAAATGGTGTCACTTGTGGGGGGTTTCAATGTTTAGGCACATCAGGGGCTCTCCAAACGAAACATGGCGTCCCATCTCAATTCCAGTCAATTTTGCATTGAAAAGTCAAATGGCGCTCCTTCTCTTCCGAGCTCTGCCATGCGCCCAAACAGTGGTTTACCCCCACATGTGGGGTATTGGCGTACTCAGGACAAATTGTACAACAATGTTTGGGGTCCATTTTCTCCTGTTACCCTTGGTAAAATAAAACAAATTGGAGCTGAATTAAATTTTTTGTGAAAAAAAGTTAAATGTTCATTTTTATTTAAACATTCAAAAAATTCCTGTGAAGCACCAGAAGGGTTAATAAACTTCTTGAATGTGGTTTTGAGCACCTTGAGGGGTGTAGTTTTTAGAATGGTGTCACACTTGGGTATTTTCTATCATATAGACCCCTCAAAATGACTTCAAATGAGATGTGGTCCCTAAAAAAAAATGGTGTTGTAAAAATGAGAAATTGCTGGTCAACATTTAACCCTTATAACTCCCTAACAAAAAAAAATGTTGGTTCCAAAATTGTGCTGATGTAAAGTAGACATGTGGGAAATGTTACTTATTAAGTATTTTGTATGACATATCTCTGTGATTTAATTGCATAAAAATTCAAAGTTGGAAAATTGCGAAATTTTCATAATTTTCGCCAAATTTCCGTTTTTTTCAAAAATAAACGCAGGTACTATCAAAGAATTTTTACCATTGTCATGAAGTACAATATGTCACGAGAAAACAATGTCAGATTCACTGGGATCCGTTGAAGCGTTCCAGAGTTCTAACCTCATAAAGGGACAGTGGTCAGAATTGTAAAAATTGGCCCGGTCATTAACGTGCAAACCACCCTTGGGGGTAAAGGGGTTAATATCTCTGCAATGGAGAGCTGAAAAAAAAATGTTATTTTGCTTTTACATCATGTGTCAAGTTCAACATGAAAATTGTGGTGAAATATCCTCTTTGGATTTTATTCCCCTTTTTGTCACAATTAATTTCATAAACACATTTATTTATTTGATGGGGATGGTGCTAGCAAGAGCAATTTGTATTTTATACATTTTTTACTACTATTTATTAATTTAATTATGTATTCTTTATTTATTTTATTTTGTCCCCTATAAGGTTGTAAAAAAGATTTTTTGGCTGTCACAGCCAAATTTAAGATCTATGAAGACACTCGCGAGGCGGGCATTCACCCTCTTCCCTCCTCCCCTCTCACACAGATTTCCAGTAAGGAAGCAAAAGCTGACATCGTAAATCTCTTAGAAATAGACTGGTACAATGGGCATAAATAAGTAGCAAATTGGGTATAATTGGGAAGGGCCAATTTGAATTAACATGCAGGCAGATCCTTTTTGAAGTATTGGACTCCTGCAGTGCCATCGAGGATGTCTTTTGTGGATGACACAGAGGTTTATAGATTGGACACGTAATTAAGACAGGATACTTATTGTCTCTCCAGAAATTACATCCTGAGAAGCTTTGTTCCCTCAAGGGAAACATATGTACAATAGGCAGTAGGGTTCCTGGGCCCAGATGGAAATATTAAAGTGTGTAAATATCCAACAGTGATTGGACATACATTTTTAGTTTCAGGAAAAATCAGGCAGGAAGATGCATATAACTATAACCCCTGCATATAAGCCACAAATCAATAGTGGGCAGGTCGCTGACAACAGCCATATCATGTTTGGTCTCTGGGTATTTCAAATTTCCTTGATCATCAGGAGTAAAGATATCACATAAATATCAAATTTAATAGTTCTGTTCTTTCTATTCTGTAATCCGCACCACAAAGCCATATGTTACCAGAACCAGAACCAGGCCTCCGGTCAGCCTGTATAAAACAGAACTGGTGGTGGCAGCAAGTAAGTAGTCTTGAGTTATTGGGGTTTATACATACACTACTGTTCAAAAGTTTAGGGTCACTTAGAAATGTCCTTATTTTTGAAAGAAAAGCACAGTTTTTTCCAATGAAGCTAACATTAAATGATTCATAAATACACTCTATACATTGTAAATGGCTATTTTAGCTGCAAATGACTGGCTTGTAATGCAATATCTTCATAGGTGTATAGAGTCCCATTTCCAACAACCATCACTCCAGTGTTGCTATGGTATTTGTGTTTGATAACTGTGTAAGAAGGCTAATGGATGGTTAGAATACCCCTGAAAACCATTGTGCAAGTATGTTTGCACAGCTGAAACCAGTTTGGCTGATTAGAAAGCCTATAAACCTGACCTTCCTTTGAGGTAGTTGAGAATCTGGAGCATTACATTTGTTGGTTCCATTAAACTCTCAAAGTGGCTAGAAAAAAAGAACTTTCATGTGAAACTTGACAGTCTATTCTTGTTCTTAGAAATGAAGGCTATTCCATGTGAGAAATTGGCAAGAAACAGAAGATTTCCTACAACAGTGTGTACTACCCACTTTAGAGGAGAGCACAAACAGGCTCTAACCAGAGTAGAAAGAAGTAGGAGGCCCCACAGCACAACTGAGCAACAAAACAAGTACATTAGAGTCTGTAGTTTGAGAAATTGACACCTTACAGGTCCTCAACTGGCAGCTTCAATAAATAGTACACGCAAAAGGCCAATGTCAACGTCTACAGTGAAGAGGTGACTCCGGGATGCTGACCTTTAGGGCAAAGTGGCAAAGAAAAAGCCATATTTGAGACTGGCTAATAAAAGGAAAAGATTAATATGGGCAAAAGAACACAGACATTGGACAGAGGAAGATTGGAAAAAAGTGTTATGGACAGACGAATCCAAGTTTGAGGTGTTTGGATCACACAGAAGAACCTTTGTGAGACGCAGAACAACTGAAAAGATGCTGGAAGAGTGCCTGATGCCATCTGTCAAGCATGGTGGAGGTAATGTGATGGTCTGGGGTTGCTTTGGTGCTGTTAAAGTTGGAGATATGTACAAGGTAAAAGGGATATTGAATAAGGAAGGCTATCACTCCATTTTGCAACGCAATGCCATACCCTGTGGACAGCGCTTGATTGGAGCCAATTCCATCCTACAACAGTACAATGACCCAAAGCACACCTCCAAATTATGCAAGAACTATTTAGGGAAGAAGCAAGCAGCTGGTATTCTATCTGTAATGGAGTGTCCAGCGAAGTCACCAGATCTCAACCACATTGAGCTGTTGTGGGAGCTGCTTGACCGTATGGTACCTAAAAAGTGCCCACCAAGCCAAACCAACCTGTTGGAGGGACTTCTGGAAGCATGGGGTGAAATTTCTCCAGATTACCTCGGCAAAATAACTGCTAGAATGTCAAAGGTCTGCAATGCTGTAATTGCTGCAAAGGGAGCATTCTTTGACAAAAGCAAAGTTTGAAGGAGAAAATTATTATTTCAAATAAAAAACTTTTTTTTTTAACCTTGTCAATGTCTGGACTATATTTTCAATTCATTTGCAACTCATTTAATTAATAAAAGTATGCGTTTTCATGGAAAACACAAAATTGTCTGGGTGACGATAAACTCTTGAACGGTAGTGTATATTCCATGTATTGGAATCGGAAGTATATACAGTGGGGCAAAAAAGTATTTAGTCAGTCAGCAATAGTGCAAGTTCCACCACTTAAAAAGATGAGAGGTGTCTGTAATTTACATCATAGGTAGGCCTCAACTATGGGAGACAAACTGAGAAAAAAAAAACCAGAAAATCACATTGTCTGTTTTTTTAACATTTTATTTGCATATTATGGTGGAAAATAAGTATTTGGTCAGAAACAAAATTTCATCTCAATGCTTTGTAATATATCCTTTGTTGGCAATGACAGCGGTCAAACGTTTTCTGTAAGTCTTCACAACGTCGCCACACACTGTTGTGGGTATGTTGGCCCATTCCTCCATGCAGATCTCCTCTAGAGCAGTGATGTTTTTGGCTTTTCGCTTGGCAACACGGACTTTCAACTCCCTCCAAAGGTTTTCTATAGGGTTGAGATCTGGAGACTGGCTAGGCCACTCCAGGACCTTGAAATGCTTCTTACGAAGCCACTCCTTCGTTGCCCTGGCGGTGTGCTTTGGATCATTGTCATGTTGAAAGACCCAGCCACGTTTCATCTTCAATGCCCTTGCTGATGGAAGGAGGTTTGCACTCAAAATCTCACGATACATGGCCCCATTCATTCTTTCATGTACCCGGATCAGTCGTCCTGGCCCCTTTGCAGAGAAACAGCCCCAAAGCATGATGTTTCCACCACCATGCTTTACAGTAGGTATGGTGTTTGATGGATGCAACTCAGTATTCTTTTTCCTCCAAACACGACAAGTTGTGTTTCTACCAAACAGTTCCAGTTTGGTTTCATCAGACCATAGGACATTCTCCCAAAACTCCTCTGGATCATCCAAATGCTCTCTAGCAAACTTCAGACGGGCCCGGACATGTACTGGCTTAAGCAATGGGACACGTCTGGCACTGCAGGATCTGAGTCCATGGTGGCGTAGTGTGTTACTTATGGTAGGCCTTGTTACATTGGTCCCAGCTCTCTGCAGTTCATTCACTAGGTCCCCCCGCGTGGTTCTGGGATTTTTGCTCACCGTTCTTGTGATCATTCTGACCCCACGGGGTGGGATTTTGCGTGGAGCCCCAGATCGAGGGAGATTATCAGTGGTCTTGTATGTCTTCCATTTTCTAATTATTGCTCCCACTGTTGATTTCTTCACTCCAAGCTGGTTGGCTATTGCAGATTCAGTCTTCCCAGCCTGGTGCAGGGCTACAATTTTGTTTCTGGTGTCCTTTGACAGCTCTTTGGTCTTCACCATAGTGGAGTTTGGAGTCAGACTGTGTGAGGGTGTGCACAGGTGTCTTTTTATACTGATAACAAGTTTAAACAGGTGCCATTACTACAGGTAATGAGTGGAGGAAAGAGGAGACTCTTAAAGAAGAAGTTACAGGTCTGTGAGAGCCAGAAATCTTGATTGTTTGTTTCTGACCAAATACTTATTTTCCACCATAATATGCAAATAAAATGTTAAAAAAAACAGACAATGTGATTTTCTGGATTTTTTTTTCTCAGTTTGTCTCCCATAGTTGAGGTCTACCTATGATGTAAATTACAGACGCCTCTCATCTTTTTAAGTGGTGGAACTTGCACTATTGCTGACTGACTAAATACTTTTTTGCCCCACTGTATGCCGTACGCTCACTTACTTTCCTTATAACCAACCTATTAGTGGAAACAGAATGCAGTCTGACCCATCAGTCAATTGCTTAATTATCTGGATGATAGGGGGCAGCAGACAGCTGTTCTCTCCAAAGATAACATCCTGTGGATCTGCGTGACCTCCCAGGCTGCAATCTTTGACAGGAAGCATTTCAACATTTAGACCCTTTTTTACTTTTCCCTGATTTCTCCCATAAATGGGGCTAGTATATTTGCCTCAGTTAAAAGAGAAGCTGACTGAGTCTCATAGGACCCAGCAATCACATGACTTCTGGGTTCGAAGTAGGAAGAAGAAGGAAATGTTATTAGTGCTTCCTATTACTGTATATACAATGATTGTTCAGTGCTGTGCATGCAGTGATTATAGAAGTCAAAGACTGTCCCTGCCTTCTCCATGAGTAGCTCATCTGTGCACAACTGCGTCCAGCTGCTCTATTATACAGCAATGTTGCAAAATGTAGACCATGAATCACCTGGATATTTATAGTCTACTAGATGGTGGTCCGATTCTAACGCATTGAGTATTCTAGAATATGCATGTCCACATAGTATATTGCACAACCCATGTAGTATATTGCCCAGCAATGTAGTATACAGTATTGCCAAGCCACGTACTATATTGCCCAGCCACATAGTATATTGCTCAGCCACGTAGTATACAGCACAGAACCACGTAGTATACAGCACAGCCCACGTAGTATATAATACACACACGTAGTATATTGCACAGCCCACGTAGTATATTGCCCAGCCACGTAGTATACAGCACAGAACCACGTAGTATATAGCACAGACATGTAGTATATTGAACAGCCAAGTAGTATATTGCACAGCGATGTAGTATACAGCACAGAACCACGTAGTATACAGAACAGCCCACGTAGTATATAGCACAGACATGTAGTATATTGAACAGCCAAGTAGTATATTGCACAGCGATGTAGTATATAGCACAGCTGCAGAGCATACTCACCTTCCGTCCGCAGCTGTCACCGCCGCATGTGCTGCGCTGTTTCCTGCAGTTGTAGCCATCATGAATAACCGCGGCTGTCATCAATGACCGCGGCCGCAAATTTAGTCCCTGGCTTTTGGCGGCAGTAGACCAAACAGCGCCCATGGTCCCAGGCGGCTCCGCCTTCCTCATGGCGACTCCACCGCCTTTGCAGCGCTTCTGGCCGGGCCTGTATTGGCTGGCCGCGACCTGCGGCCGCTAATTTAGTCCCCGGCTTTTTGCCGCGGTGGGCCCAACAGCGCCCATGGTCCCGGCCGACTCCGCCCCTTTACAGCGCTTCTGGCCGGGCCTGTACGGAGTGGGCGGGGACTCTCTCTGCATACTTCCTGGCTTCTCCTGCCCTTTTGTCTACACCCACTGGCTGGCCTCGACCAATGAATATCCGGGACAGACAGACGGAAGTGCCCCTTAGACAATTATATAGATAGATAGGCGCTCCAGATGTAGATAAAACTGTACCTCCAAACATGGCAACATTTATTTTTCATTTTTTTGGTAACAGAAAAACTAAGTGTTGATAACAGCAACTTCAACAAGACTATCATTCTATCAAATAAATAGAAAAATAAATAATCAAACAGCAATTCTGAACTGTTAGTGCCCTTTAGATTATGGGTCAGAAAGTCATATAAAATAGGTCTCCCTAATTATAACTTGTGTTCTGTATGCAAAAATATCCAGCTGAATGATATGGCTTTTACACTACAGCAATTACTCCTATTAATGTTCATCCTGCTTGCCTCTTTATAGTTTATTCAATACATGGGATGCACAAACATTAGCTAAGAGGTTAGTAAACACTGTGAAGATTCTCATGAAATCATCACTCAAAAATAAGTATCAATTCCATGTAGCATTTGCTTGAAGAAATAGAAAGTTTATCCTTAATATAACTATGTTGCTATTAAGTGAATTTTAAAACAATTTTATGTAAACAGCACATAAAGCAATTTCAGTGTTTAGATTATCTATCTCTACTACTTATTTGCAGTTCTTGGAATGTTATCAGAATATTCCTTAGCATTTCCTAGTTACTGAAGAAGTAACTTGTTTTCAAGATAAAGAGTAGTAATCAGAAGTGGCCACTAAGTAATGTACTGGGCTACTGTGCCCTGCACCATACAGTGATTGTATCCCACCTCTGCTGTAACAAATTTCAGGTAATTTGTGGGGGTACCGAGTGTTGCACTCCTTTCTGATCTCATATTGATAATCTATGGACAGATCATTAACTAAGCCTCAAATAAACTCTTTAAGTAATCACTAATCTAAACTTTTCGATTATCAAAATTTTATGATGACTGTTTGCAAATATGAGTTTACAGTATTTTTTAGCTATGAGCACAAACTTCTAAAGTTAAGTTCACACAAGGAGTTTTTCGTGAGTTTTTGACATGTGACAGCAGGAGATACACTGGCGTAGTGCTTCTGATCAGCGGTAAAGTTACTGCCCGTAGAGTGTTACCGCCATCAGAGCCCTGCGAGGTCACGCTGTCAGATGTTGGTGTGACCCCGCAGAGATGCAGTGATACGCGGTAAAAAGCTTACCACAGTCTGGTGACGGCTGATGAGATACTACTTCTCCCGTCAGTTCACTGACGAACTCATGTGACCTCTCTAACGGCAGCTCACTGCTATACACTGCAAGAGCAAATACCTCCTGTGTCAGTGTATAGTCGGCTGTCTTTGAGAGTAGTCACATCAGTGACTGCTCTCAAAGTCATCAAGATTGTCATGGGACATTATGGATTATTATCTTCTCTGCAGACAGGTACGGAATATTGTGGTTTATTATTTAATTTTATTTTTGTTGCAGGAGACGTTGGCTTAAGTGGATTAGATGTTCGGTGAGTATAGTTTAATTTAGACTCAATAAAAGAGTCTGTGTCATTATTTCAAATAAAGGATTTTATTCTGGGTGTGTGTTTTAACAATATCACTAAGGAGTTAGTAATGGGGGTGTGTTATAGACACCTCTCCATTATTAACCTGTGGGCTTGATGTCACCTGAAAATACAAAAGTGACATCAACCCCCCAATCATTACCCCACTTCCCACAACTATAGGGCAAGTGGGAAGAGCGAAGATAAGCGCCAGATTTGATGCATCTTAAAAATGCGCCTTTTCTGGGGCTGTTGAGAGCTGATGTCTTTAGTCTGGGAGAGTGCAATATCCATGGCCGCTTCCTAGGCTAACAATATCAGCCCGCAGCTGTTTGTTTAGCCTTTGCTAGTTAGATTTTGTAACGGAACCCTATGTCAATTTTTTTCTGGGGTCACCCTGTAAACTATCAGCTGTGAGCTGATATTAATATTAATACCTGTTGCTGTTTGGCTACAGGCTATGTAGGCTCATTCTGCTAACACTCCTACATAGGCTGGTTACAGTGTTTGCGGGCGTGCGTACGCATGTGAGCCTGTGTGCGTGCATGTGTGTGTGTGTTTGTTTACTTACCAGCTTAGTAATGAGGAGGTCTGGCTGACACCTTTTAATTCCTAAACCCAGGGCATGGTGCCAATAACAGCTACTGACACCAAACCCTAATCCCATTGCCCTGATGCTACTGCATCACAATGAAAAAGATGTTGAACCAAGATATTACATCGCAAAACTTATTTTTAAATATCTTTATTTGCCTCAAAAAACCTTCATTGCGGTACAAAAAGCATACAAAAATCGAGGCAAAAACAGGCCAAAAAATAGGGCAAAATGCACATTTATGCTGCAGCATTTTTGCTGCCAAGAGATGCATAAACCTTGCAGAAATGTCTGCAAGCAAAAACTCAATGAGCGCACTTACCCTAAAGGTGGAGTCACACTAGCAATTTTAAAATCGGTCCGATTTTGTTCTTGCAAAGTTGGATGAGTGTAATGCAAGCGTCATGCGTTTTTCATGCGCGTACAATCTGATATTTAACAGCTAGCATCCGATTTGCATCCTAAGGCCGATTTTACATGTCTTGATATTTCTGGTGCCAGAAAAACGATACCGGAGATGTCAGTGTCTGTATGTGTAATACATGTGGCAACCATTTGCCGCCCATGTGAAGCATCAGTACCACACTGCGGGTGCTAGGGAAGCGGTGGCACAGTGAGCGCTGTTCCTCGGCATCCATTGCTGAAGACGACTCTCATCATTCTCCCATGCTCTGCCAGTGATCAGCAAAAGCAGGGGAGAATGATGAGAGCTGTACTCAAGTGAGAAAAATGGCAGCTTTTGGGACTATTACTCCCACCAGCATACACCTGCTGCTGCTAATGACAGTGAGAGCAGGAGAGGCTGATGTAAGTATTCCTCATCCGCCACCAACGCTATAAAAAATAAATAAATGAAAAAATGGCTTGGGTTCCCCTGTATTTTTTTAACCAGCCAGGCAAAACTGATAGCCGGGGGCTGCATCTTTCAGCTGTCAGCTTCAGCAACGCTAGTTACCAAGAATAGTGGGGTCCCAATGCTGTTTTTTTAAATTATTTAAATAAATAATTAAAAAAAAAACAGTGTGGGGTCCCCCCCATTTTTGACAACCAGCCTTGCTAAAGCTGACAGCTGGGGCCTGGTATTCTCAGACTGGTAAAGGGCCATGGATATTGACCCCCAGAGCCTAAAAATAGCAGACTGCAGCCACCCTAAAAATGTGCATGTATTAGATGCGCCAATTCTGGTGCTTTGCCCAGCTCTTCCAACTTGCCCTATAGTGGGGTTCATCGTTGTAAGGTTGATGTCACCTTTGTATTGTCTGATGACATCAAACCCACGGGTTACTAAAGGAGAAGCATCTATAAGACACCTATCCATTACAAATCCTATAGTTACAGTGAAGGAAATCATTATTTGATCCCTTGATGATTTTGCAAGTTTGCCCACTGATAAAGACATGAACAGTCTGTAATTTTAAGGGTAGTGTAATTTTAACAATGAGAGATAGAATTCCTCTGGCAAACAAGACTTTATACTAGGTGGCAAAACCCTTATTGGCAAGCACAGCAGTCAGATATTTTCTGCAGTTGAGGATGAGGTTTGCGCACATGTCAGGAGGAATTTTGGCCCACTCTTCTTTGCAGATCATCTCTAAATCATTAAGATTTTGAAGCTGTCACTTGGCAACTCGGAGCTTCAACTCCTTCCATACGTTTTCAATGGTATTATGGTCTGGAGACTGGCTAGGTCACTCCATGACCATAATATACTTCTTCCTGAGCAACTCCTTTGCTGTCTTGGCTGTATGTTTTGGGTTATTGCTTTGTTGGAATACCCAGCCATGACCCATTTTTAATGTCCTGGCGGAGTGAAGGAGGTTGTCACTCAGGATTTTACAGTGCATGGCTCCATCCATTCTCCCATTAATGCCATTTTTGCATAGTTTGGTCACAGAAGAAACTTGTGAGAGTAGATTATATGGGGTAATTAAACTTTTATCTACACATAACATGAGGTACATGCATCAGCTTCTTAATACAGCATAACAGGAAGTCTAAACGACCTTTTACCAGAGAGAAAGTGAAACCAAAGTACAACAAGTATATGTATTACATTCAACTAAGCATATAACCGTAACAACATCGCTATCTACTGTCATTTTTTGTCTCATCTAACCACAGCACCATCTCCCAATCACTCATGTAATCATCCTGGTGTTTATTGGCAAACTTCAAATGGGCCTGCACATGTGCCTTCTTGAGCAGGGGGACTTTGCAGACACTGCAGGATTTTAAACCTTTATAGAATAATGTGATACCAATGGTTTTCTTGTTGACTCTTGTCCCAGCTGCCTTGAGATCATTAAGTTCCCCCGTGTAGTTCAAGGCTGATCTCTCACCTTCCTCATGATCAAGGATACCCCAAGAGCTGAGATTTTGCATGGTGCCCCAGATCAACGTTGATTGACAGTCATTTTGTATTTCTTCCATTTTCTTACTATTGCACCATTTGTTGTCTCCTTCTTGATCGCCGGCAGAACAGGGGAGAATGATGAGAGGCATCTTTAGCACCAGGTGCCAGGGTACAGCGCTTACTGTACTGCTACTTCCCTGGTGCCTGCCGTGTGGTACTGATGCGGCACACAGTTATGACACGTGTGCCATACGTATTACACACACGGACACTGACATCTCCGGTACCATTTTAACAGTAGCAAGAGCGCTGTGGGAAAATTTTGAATGGTGCTCGAGCTGACATCAGATAGAAGTGAGTTCATTGGCTGTGAACTCCCAGGACCTCTCTGATGGCATGAGAAGCGTGAGAACGTTCTTATGCTAGTGGTAATGTCAGACAGGTCTTACAAGTTCACTGCGAGACACTGGACAGCGGTATCAGATGCTGCTCAGTGTCTATGCTGGATGACAGGCTGTATGGTCACATCATGCAATCATGCAGCCTACCATCTAGATGTCGCAGTGCTGGACATGTTGTGGGACAAATGGACCTCTGTGGAAAGGTGAGGGATATTGTTGCTTGTTTATTTTAATTCTCTTGCAGGAGACAATGGAGTCACTGGAATGGGCGATGCAGTAAGTATGTCTTAATTAAGATTTATTAAAAGAGTCTGTTCATTTCTTTCAATTAAAGGACTTTATTCTGGATATGAGTGTTTTTACACAATATGACTATGTCGTTAGTAATGGGAGCATCTTATAGACAGCTCTCCATTACTAACCTTGGGACTTGATGTCAACTGACAATACAAAGATGACATCAACCCCCCCAACTGTCAAGCCATTTTCTACCACTACAGGGAAAGTGGGAAGAGCGGGGCTAAGTGTTAGAATTGGCGCATCTTATAGATGTGCCTTTTCTGGGTCAGATGAGAGCTGATATTTTTAGCCTGGAGTAACCAATATCCATGGCCCCTTCCTAGGATATTATTATCAGTTCGCAATTGTCTGCCTAGCCTTTGGTATTATTAATTATGTTGTGTGTTACTGACATCTGTATAACTATCTATTCTATGTGTATATACTGTATTTAATCTGTCTAGTCTAGTCTATCGGATCCTGCTGTGATTTTACTGTATGCAGCTGCTGAATTACCAGCTTTTTATCTATCTATCTATCTACAAAAAATGGAATATAAAAATAGGACCTAAAAAAACTCCATTTGGTTGCAAAGCTTCAAGGTTACATACCAATCCTTGTAATAGAAAAAATAAAGAAGCCACACACCATTACTTTAGTACAAAAATACTATTTTAATGGCCCATCTGTGTGACGCTTTGGCTCTATGTGTGATCCTTTTTCAAGCAGTGTGTAAATGTACATACAAAATGTTTAAGGTGTTTAGTTAAGTGAACATACTTTACATCAATCAATCCTAAAAATATATTGGCACATTTTTTCAAATCACTTATATACATAGAGTGCTAATATACCTCTTTTGCAAACAATATGCAATGGTGAAATAAAGGGCATCTATCTATCTATCTATCTATCTATCTATCTATCTATCTATCATCTGCTTTAACATACTTTAGTGTAGGGTTGAGCGAAACGGGTCGTTCATTTTCAAAAGTCGCCGACTTTTGGCAAAGTCGGGTTTCATGAAACCCGATCCGACCCCTGTGCGGGGTCGGCCATGCGGTACGCGACTTTCGCGCCAAAGTCGCGTTTCAATGACGCGAAAAGCGCCATTTCTCAGCCAATGAAGGTAAACGCAGAGTGTGGGCAGCGTGATGACATAGGTCAAATAGTGGGCCATAGAAAGCCTATTTATTTATTTTTTTTTGGTTTTATAAATTCTCCCTGAAAAAAAAAAGGGAGATTAATATTGGCCTTTGGGCTTGTGTGCCAGTCCTAAGCGTGCCATCTCTCTCTCTCTCTCAGATAGTGGGCCATAGAAAGCCTATTTATTATTTTTTTTATTGGGTTTATAAATTTTCCCTGGAACAAAAAAAAAAAAGTGGGAGATAAATATTGGCCCCTGGGCTTGTGTGCCACTCCTGACTCCTGTGAGCGTCATCTCTCACTCAGTGGGCCATAGAAAGCCTTTTTTTGTTTTATTTGTTTTCTAAATTCTCCCTGAAAAAATCATTTTATTTTATTTGGTTTCTAAATTCTTCCTGAAAAAATCATTTTATTCTATTTTTTTTTTTTCCTAAAGTCTCCCTGAAAAAAAAAAAAACAAATCAGTGGGAGATTAATATTGCCCTTTCTGCTTGTGTGCCAATCTTGACTCCTGGGTGTGCCATCTCTCTCTCTCTCTCCAATTGTGGGCCATAGAAAGCCTATTATTTTTTTAGCTTGATTTGGGTTCCAAAATCTACCTGAAAAAATCACTACATCAATCAGTGGGAGATAAATATTGGCCTCTGGGCTTGTGTGCCACTCCTGACTCCTGTGTGCGTCATCTCTCACTCAGTGGGCCATAGAAAGCCTTTTTTTGTTTTTTTTGTTTTCTAAATTCTCCCTGAAAAAATCATTTTATTTTATTTGGTTTCTAAATTCTTCCTGAAAAAATCATTTTATTCTATTATTTTTTTTTCCTAAAGTCTCCCTGAAAAAAAACAAAAAACAAATCAGTGGGAGATTAATATTGCCCTTTCTGCTTGTGTGCCAGTCTTGACTCCTGGGTGTGCCATCTCTCTCTCTCTCCAATTGTGGGCCATAGAAAGCCTATTATTTTTTTAGCTTGATTTGGGTTCCAAAATCTACCTGAAAAAATCACTACATCAATCAGTGGGAGATAAATATTGGCCTCTGGGCTTGTGTGCCACTCCTGACTCCTGTGTGCGTCATCTCTCACTCAGTGGGCCATAGAAAGCCTTTTTTTGTTTTATTTGTTTTCTAAATTCTCCCTGAAAAAATCATTTTATTTTATTTGGTTTCTAAATTCTTCCTGAAAAAATCATTTTATTCTATTATTTTTTATTGCTAAAGTCTCCCTGAAAAAAAACAAAAAACAAATCAGTGGGAGATTAATATTGCCCTTTCTGCTTGTGTGCCAGTCTTGACTCCTGGGTGTGCCATCTCTCTCTCTCTCTCCAATTGTGGGCCATAGAAAGCCTATTATTTTTTTAGCTTGATTTGGGTTGCAAAATCTACCTGAAAAAATCACTACATCAATCAGTGGGAGATAAATATTGGCCTCTGGGCTTGTGTGCCACTCCTGACTCCTGTGTGCGTCATCTCTCACTCAGTGGGCCATAGAAAGCCTTTTTTTGTTTTATTTGTTTTCTAAATTCTCCCTGAAAAAATCATTTTATTTTATTTGGTTTCTAAATTCTTACTGAAAAAATCATTTTATTCTATTTTTTTTTTTCCTAAAGTCTCCCTGAAAAAAAAACAAAAAACAAATCAGTGGGAGATTAATATTGCCCTTTCTGCTTGTGTGCCAGTCTTGACTCCTGGGTGTGCCATCTCTCTCTCTCTCTCCAATTGTGGGCCATAGAAAGCCTATTATTTTTTTAGCTTGATTTGGGTTCCAAAATCTACCTGAAAAAATCACTACATCAATCAGTGGGAGATAAATATTGGCCTCTGGGCTTGTGTGCCACTCCTGACTCCTGTGTGCGTCATCTCTCACTCAGTGGGCCATAGAAAGCCTTTTTTTGTTTTATTTGTTTTCTAAATTCTCCCTGAAAAAATCATTTTATTTTATTTGTTTTCTAAATTCTCCCTGAAAAAATCAATTTATTGTATTTGGTTTCTAAATTCTTCCTGAAAAAATCATTTTATTCTATTATTTTTTTTTCCTAAAGTCTCCCTGAAAAAAAAAAAAAAAATCAAATCAGTGGGAGATTAATATTTACATTTGTGCTTCAGTGACAGTCCTGCGTGTGTGGCATCTTTCTCATTTGTTGCCACCAACAACAGAGTGTGTAACATTGTGCCTGATTTTCGTTATGGTCTCACTCACCTGTAAAGGGGTAGCTAAATCATACTGAAGTTATAGCTCACCGTGTAATTTGTGTGACAGCAACAAATACCGTTAGTTTGTTTATGTTTTTAAAACAATGAGGAAGTCTGGTGGAAGAGGTCGTGGCCGGGGGCGTTCATTGTCAGCTGGTAATGAGGGTAGTGGTAGTGGTGGAGCATCAGCTGGTCGTGGGAAAAAAAATATTGCACCTAAATCTGGAGCTGTGGAGCCAGGTTCGTCGTCTGGCTACACAAGGCCTCGAACGCTCCCTTTTCTGGGAGTAGGAAAACCGCTTTTAAAGCCGGAGCAGCAAGAGCAAGTTTTGGCTTATCTTGCTGACTCAGCCTCTAGCTCTTTTGCCTCCTCTCGTGAAACTGGTAAATGTCAAAGCAGCGCGTCGTTAGTGGATGTTCACGGTCAGGGACAAGTCGCTTCCTTGTCCTCTTCAGCAAAAACAACAACAGAGAAGAATGCAGCAGGCGACACAACGGGTTACTCCATGGAGCTCTTTACACATACCGTCCCTGGCTTAGAAAGTGAAGCAGTTAACAGTCCATGCCCATTACAAGTTGAATCTGACATGGAGTGCACTGATGCACAGCCACAGCCAGACTACTATGCTGGTCCTTTGACTCAGACCACAACATTGCCCTCGCAGGGTAATGATCAAGAATCAGACCCTGATGAGACTATGTTGCCCCATCACGAACGCCATACCACCGACCGACACGGTGACACAGACGAAGTTGCACACGAGCTACAAGAAGAGGTAATAGATGACCCAGTTCTTGACCCCGATTGGCAGCCATTGGGGGAACAGGGTGCAGGCGGCAGCAGTTCTGAAGCGGAGGAGGAGGGGCCGCAGCAGGCATCAACATCGCAACAGGTTCCATCTGCCGGGCCCGTATCTTGCCCAAAACGCGTGGCAAAGCCAAAACCTGTTGGAGGACAGCGTGGCCATCCGGTTAAAGCTCAGTCTGCAATGCCTGAAAAGGTATCCGATGCTAGAAAGAGTGCAGTCTGGCATTTTTTTAAACAACATCCAATTGATCAGCGCAAAGTCATCTGTCAAAAATGTTCAACTACCTTAAGCAGAGGACAGAATCTGAAAAGTCTCAATACAAGTTGCATGCATAGACATTTAACCACCATGCATTTGCAAGCCTGGACTAACTACCAAACGTCCCTTAAGGTTGTAGCACCCTCGGCCAATGAAGCTAGTCAGCAACGCAACATCCCTTCCGGCAGTGTAGGGCCACCATTTTCCGCACCACCTGCAGTATCTGTGCAGGTTTCTTTGCCAGGCCAAAGCAGTCAGGGTCAGGGAATCACCAGTTTCGTAGTAGGAAACACTGCATCTAGGACACCGGCGGCAACAATACCATCTCCCACCGTCTCTCAGTCTGCCATGTCCACCGGCACCCCCGCTAGTTCCACGATCTCCAGCTCTCCAGTCCAGCTCACCCTACATGAGACTATGGTTAGAAAAAGGAAGTACTTAGCCTCGCATCCGCGTACACAGGGTTTGAACGCCCACATAGCTAGACTAATCTCATTAGAGATGATGCCCTACCGGTTAGTTGAAAGCGAAGCTTTCAAAGCCCTGATGGACTACGCTGTACCACGCTACGAGCTACCCAGTCGACACTTTTTTCCAGAAAAGCCATCCCAGCCCTCCACCAGCATGTTAAAGAGCGCATCGTCCATGCACTCAGGCAATCTGTGAGCACAAAGGTGCACCTGACAACAGATGCATGGACCAGTAGGCATGGCCAGGGACGTTACGTGTCCATCACGGCACACTGGGTAAATGTGGTGGATGCAGGGTCCACAGGGGACAGCAAGTTTGGGACAGTTCTGCCTAGCCCACGGTCTAGGAAACAGTTGGCTGTAGCCGTTCGCACCCCCTCCTCCTCCTCTTCGTCCTCCTGCAGAAGCGAGAGCTCGTCCACAGACCGCAGTCGCACAACCACTCCATCCGCAGCTGCCACTGTTGCACACCAGGTCTCCCATTATGGGGCAGCTACTGGCAAACGTCAGCAGGCTGTATTGGCTATGAAGTGTTTGGGCGACAACAGACACACCGCGGAAGTTCTGTCCGAGTTCTTGCAGAAAGAAACGCAGTCGTGGCTGGGCACTGTAGATCTTGAGGCAGGCAAGGTAGTGAGTGATAACGGAAGGAATTTCATGGCTGCCATCTCCCTTTCCCAACTGAAACACATTCCTTGCCTGGCTCACACCTTAAACTTGGTGGTGCAGTGCTTCCTGAAAAGTTATCCGGGGTTATCCGACCTGCTCCTCAAAGTGCGTGGACTTTGCTCACATATCCGCCGTTCGCCCGTACACTCCAGCCGTATGCAGACCTATCAGCGTTCTTTGAACCTTCCCCAGCATCGCCTAATCATAGACGTTGCAACAAGGTGGAACTCAACACTGCACATGCTTCAGAGACTGTGCGAACAGAGGCGGGCTGTTATGTTTTTGTGGGAGGATACACATACACGGGCAGGCAGTAGGATGGCAGACATGGAGTTGTCAGGTGTGCAGTGGTCGAAGATTCAAGACATGTGTCAAGTCCTTCAGTGTTTTGAGGAATGCACACGGCTGGTTAGTGCAGACAACGCCATAATAAGCATGAGCATCCCCCTAATGCGTCTGCTGATGCAAAGTTTGACGCACATAAAGGATCAGGCGTCTGCAGCTGAGGAAGAGGAAAGCCTTGATGACAGTCAGCCATTGTCTGGCCAGGACAGTGTACAGGATGAGTTAGCGGGCGAAGAGGAGGAGGAGGAAGAGGAGGATGATGGGGATGATTATATTTGTAATGAGGAAGCTTTTCCGGGGCCACTGGAAATTGGTGGCGCGGCAAGGCCGGGTTCTGGTTTTTGGAGGGACACAAGTGACGTGGATTTGCCTGAAACTGCCCCTCGACCAAGCACAACCGGAGATTTGAGAACTGGAACTTTGGCCCACATGGCGGATTATGCCTTACGTATCCTCAAAAGGGACACACGCATAACTAAAATGATGAACGATGACGATTACTGGTTGGCCTGCCTCCTTGATCCTCGCTATAAAGGCAAATTGCAAAATATAATGCCACATGAGAACTTGGAACTAATATTAGCAACCAAACAATCAACTCTTGTTGACCGTTTGCTTCTGGCATTCCCTGCACACAGCGCCCGTGATCGTTCTCACACGAGCTGCAGGGGCCAGCAGACCAGAAGAGTTAGAGGGGCAGAAATCAGAAGTGGCGTTGGCCAGAGGGGTTTTCTGACCAGGTTGTGGAGTGATTTTGCTATGACCGCAGACAGGACAGGTACAGCAGCATCAATTCAAAGTGACAGGAGACAACATTTGTCCAGTATGGTTACAAACTATTTTTCATCCCTTATCGATGTTCTCCCTCAACCGTCATTCCCATTTGATTACTGGGCATCAAAATTAGACACCTGGCCAGAATTGGCAGAATATGCATTGCAGGAGCTTGCTTGCCCGGCAGCTAGTGTCCTATCAGAAAGAGTATTCAGTGCTGCAGGTTCAATACTAACAGAAAAAAGGACTCGTCTGGCTACCCAAAATGTAGATGATCTAACCTTCATTAAAATGAACCACAACTGGATTTCGAAATCTTTTGCCCCACCTTGCCCGGCTGACACCTAGCTTTCCTATGTAAAGGTCTTGCCTGTGGACTATTCTGAACGACTTTTCCAATCTCGTAATTTGCAGCACCTGATTGTCCAGCATCCGACATGTTAACACCTCCCTAAATGGCCAAAGTCCCCACACGGGGCCGTGGTATCGCCACTTGGCGCCAGCACCCGTGAGAGTACTGTTTGTCTGAAGAGGTGGGTGTGCCCGCTTTTGGTCGACGGCACTGCCACTAGGTCCCTCATAGTACAATAAAGTGTCTGGCGGTGGTGGTGCGCACCCAACGTCAGACACACCGTTGTAATATGAGGGGCCCTGGGCCTGTACCGCCGGCCACAAGACAGTCCCCCCCCCAGGTCAAACAGTGCTCTATGACTTGCAAAATTTTCTCTCACAGCTCCACCAATGTTTAGTCTATGCGCTGACATCCTTCAATGCCTGGCACTGTCAATACCATTGTATTGACATTTTTCTTATGTTAGGCCTTCGAAGCCTGTCTGCGGTCCCTCCTTCCACTAGGCCTCCACTGACCTGTCTACTGCTGCCCGTGTTCCCCTGGAACCAATTTTAAATTGCCTACAGCCAGCCCAATTTATTATGTTAGGCCTTCGAAGCCTGTCTGCGGCCCGTTCTTTCCACTACTACTACACTGACCAGGCCACTGCTGCCCGTGTTCCCCTGGAACCAATTTTAAATTGCCTACAGCCAGCCCAATTTATTATGTTAGGGCTTCGAAGCCTGTCTGCGGTCCCTCCTTCCACTAGGCCTCCACTGACCTGTCTACTGCCGCCCGTGTTCCCCTGGAACCAATTTTAAATTGCCTACAGCCAGCCCAATTTATTATGTTAGGGCTTCGAAGCCTGTCTGCGGTCCCTCCTTCCACTAGGCCTCCACTGACCTGTCTACTGCTGCCCGTGTACCCCTTGAACCAACATCAGAAAATATAAAAATAAGTATTTTGCTTATAAAAAAGAAAATACTGGAGAGATATCAAATGCAGACATTTTAACATTAAAAACAAACACATACAACAAAAATCTGGTACAGTACTAAAAATGGCCACCAGCTACAATAACTTTCTCCTGCAAGTAGTTAACTGAAAGTTTTTTTCAATTTACAACACAGATATGGCATCCACCGAGTGTTGTCCTGTCGCGTCTTCTTTATATTATTGCCAAGAAGATGCAAAACAATGAAAATAATAAAATCATTATTTACCAAAAAAATAGAGTAAGTCAAAACCACATTGCAAATAAACATTCATAACAAATAAAGAAGCAGGGCGCGTCCGAGGGTGAGTATATACCTAATAAGAATATAATCACCCTCGGAGGCGCCCTGCTTCTTTCCGACAGCCTTCCTTCCTAAGAATCAGCCCTTCCGTGGTGTAGAGAGAGGGTTTGTTACACTCCAAGGTGTTCCCCAGGTTGCCTTTCCTGAGCTTCGATCTTCATGCTCTCGTTTAGTAGTTGTCGGAAAGTAGGCTGCATTAGGCCTACAAATTGGGTATGGGGTGGAGAGAGATGGTGTGTTACACTCCAAGGTGTTCCCCAGGTTTCCTTGCCATTGCTTCGGTCTTCCGACTCTCGTTTAGTAGTTGTAGAAAACTACACTGCATTAGGCCTACAAAATGGGTATCGGGTGGAGAGAGATGGTGTGTTACACTCCAAGGTGTTCCCCAGGTTGCCTTTCCTGAGCTTCGATCTTCCGGCTCTCGTTTAGTAGTTGTTGGAAACTACGCTGCATTAGGCCTACAAATTGGGTATGGGGTGTAGAGAGATGGTGTGTTCCACTCCAAGGTGTTCTCCAGGTTGCCTTTCCTGAGCTTCGATCTTCAGGCTCTCGTTTAGTAGTTGTTGGAAACTACGCTGCATTAGGCCTACAAATTGGGTATGGGGTGTAGAGAGATGGTGTGTTCCACTCCAAGGTGTTCTCCAGGTTGCCTTTCCTGAGCTTCGATCTTCCGGCTCTCGTTTAGTAGTTCTTGGAAACTACACTGCATTAGGCCTACAAATTGGGTATGGGGTGTAGAGAGATGGTGTGTTCCACTCCAAGGTGTTCTCCAGGTTGCCTTTCCTGAGCTTCGATCTTCCGGCTCTCGTTTAGTAGTTGTTGGAAACTACGCTGCATTAGGCCTACAAATTGGGTATGGGGTGTAGAGAGATGGTGTGTTCCATTCCAAGGTGTTCCCCAGGTTTCCTCGCCAATGCTTCGATCTTCATGCTCTCGTTTAGTAGTTGTTGGAAACTACGCTGCATTAGGCCTACAAATTGGGTATGGGGTGTAGAGAGATGGTGTGTTCCACTCCAAGGTGTTCTCCAGGTTGCCTTTCCTGAGCTTCGATCTTCCGGCTCTCGTTTAGTAGTTCTTGGAAACTACACTGCATTAGGCCTACAAATTGGGTATGGGGTGTAGAGAGATGGTGTGTTCCACTCCAAGGTGTTCTCCAGGTTGCCTTTCCTGAGCTTTGATCTTCCGGCTCTCGTTTAGTAGTTGTTGGAAACTACGCTGCATTAGGCCTACAAATTGGGTATGGGGTGTATAGAGATGGTGTGTTCCACTTCAAGGTGTTCTCCAGGTTGCCTTTCCTGAGCTTCGATCTTCCGGCTCTCGTTTAGTAGTTGTTGGAAACTACGCTGCATTAGGCCTACAAATTGGGTATGGGGTGTAGAGAGATGGTGTGTTCCACTCCAAGGTGTTCCCCAGGTTTCCTCGCCAATGCTTCGATCTTCATGCTCTCGTTTAGTAGTTGTTGGAAACTACGCTGCATTAGGCCTACAAATTGGGTATGGGGTGTAGAGAGATGGTGTGTTCCACTCCAAGGTGTTCTCCAGGTTGCCTTTCCTGAACTTCTATCTTCAGGCTCTCATATTGTGGTTAAACGGAACAACTGCATTTGGCGTAGTAGTTGGTTTGGGGCCTACTATCGGTGTCTGCCACTCCTTGCTGTTCTCCTGGTTTCCTGTCCTGAAATTCCGTTTTCAGGCGCTCGTTAAGTAGTTGTTAATGTTAGACTGCATTTGGCCTACTAGTTGGGTTGGGGCCTACTATCGGTGTCTGCCACTCCTTGCTGTTCTCCTCCACTGAACAAAGCTGTGCCGCCTGTTTACTACGGTTGCCAATTTTGAACTGCATTTCGACTACTTACTGATTTGGGCCTACTCTGTGTCAGCCTCTCATTCCAGTTGTCCTCCACTGCAATGCCCCCTGGTTATTCCTGTGTTACCAATTTTGAACTGCATTTAGCCAACTTTATTCTTTGGGCCTATATCTGTGTTTCCTCCTCATCCTGCCCATTGCCCAGCCAGTGATAGATGAGTCTGCTGGTACATTGACCCATAACGCAACATTCCCCGTGCACGCTACACAACAACATTGTGACCCTGCTGAAAGTCAGGTTGCTCTTCCCGCATACCATACCACCTTACACGGGGACAAAGAGGAAGGTGCAGATGAAAGTGCAGGTTCCTTCATCAGGTGGGGGGAGGAATACTAGTTGGCGACGTCACTGGCACAGGGCCTCTCATAGTACGCAAAAGTGTTGCTGCCGGTGGGAGGCGCCCCCGCCGTGCAAACACACTGCTGTACTTTGAGGGGCCCTGTGCCAGTGCCAATGCCAACGAGTGGGCCCCCCCTGCTTGCTCAGGTTCACAGCACTTGCAAAGTTGAAATACTTACCTCTCCCTCCTCCACTGCCGTGACGTGGTCCAGATTTCCTGGGCCCACTAATTACTTGAACCAGCCCTACCCACCGCAACTTTAGCCAAATGACCCCCAATTTCAAATGCCTTACAATTATTATAAGGTAAATTACGCTTGACAAGCTTCATTAAGAAGAATGGATGGTTTTGACATTAAAATGGGCACTCTAGGTGTTTTCCTGGCCCCCACTCACTGCCGACTATGCTGCCCCATTGACTTGCATTGGGTTTCGTGTTTCGGTCGATCCCGACTTTACGTCATAATCGGCCGATTTCACTCGACCCGACTTTTGAGATAGTCGGGTTTCGCGAAACCCAGCTCGACTCTAAAAAGGTCAAGGTCGCTCAACTCTACTTTAGTGGTAATGCAATTATTTTCCCGCACTTTTACCGAATGTTAACGACTTTTCTGATTTTAGGAAAAATGCTTGTGTTTCCGATCACGAATTCGAATGTGCCATATTCGTGCCAAATTTATGTTTGGCAACCATTTTCTCAACATATCGCTCATCTCTAGTTGCTTGAACTACTCAGTAACAGAGCTTCAAAGCACAGCTCTGTTGATGGAATAGCGACCACGGCTGGGTATTGCACATCCACCCCCTATTGATTTGCAGTACCTGTCGGTGGCCACCATTGAGTCAACATAGCTGCGCTGTGCAGCTCCGTACCTGAGAAGTTCCAGTTGCCGCTGACACTGGAACAGCTGATCGTTGAGGGTGCAGAATGTAGTTCCACCACCAATCACACATTGATAACCTATCTAAATGATAAATCATTAATATTAACGTAGTGGACAACTTCTTTAATCATCACCTTGGTGCCTGCTTTTTGTCTTAGTTTTGAGGGTTATACATATTTTTTATTTGCATCCATTTCATTATTCTATTTGTGCTTTTGGTACTTTGGTGGTATTTCACCCCAGTATCTCCATGTTGTTTGAGTACTTCAATATTTTGGTGCAATCTTTGCACCACTTTGGGAAGTATACAAGATTTTGCACTAAAAAGTTGCAAAATAGTTAAAAACAGAAAAAAGACAAATTTTTACTTTACAAATTAATGAACTGTGTGCATTATTTTCAAGAAATTGGTGCAATAAAATGGCAAGTAGGGTTGAGCGACTTTTAGTTTTTTAGGGTCGAGTCGGCTTTCGCGAAACCCGACTATCTCAAACGTCGAGTCGAGTGGAATCGGCCGATTATCGCGAAAAGTCGGGGATCGACCGAAACACGAAACCCAATGCAAGTCAATGGGGGAGCATAGTCGGCAGTGAGTGGAGGCCAGTCAAACATGTACAGTGCCCATTTTAATGGCAAAAACATACATTCTTGTTACTGAAGCTTGTCAATCTTAATTTACCTTATAATAATAGTAAGGCATTGGAAATTGGGGGTCATTTGGCTAAAGTTGTGGGGGGTAGGGCTGGTTCAAGTATTTAGTGGGCCCAGGAAATCTGGACCACGTCACGGCAGTGGAGCAGGGAGAGGTAAGTATTTCAACTTTGCAAGTGCTGTGATCCTGAGCAAGCAGGGGGGGCCCACTCGTTGGCATTGGCACTGGCACAGGGCCCCTCAAAGTACGGCAGTGTGTTTGCACGGCGGGGGTGCCTCCCACCAGCAGCGACACTTTTGCGTACTATGAGTGGCCCTGTGCCAGTGACGTCGCCAATGAGTATTCCTCCCCCCCACCTGATGAAGGAACCTGCACTTTCATCTGCACCTTCCTCTTTGTCCCCGTGTAAGGTGGTATGGTATGCGGGAAGGGGAACCTGACTTTCAGCAGGGTCACAATCTTGCTGTGTAGCGTGCACGGGGAATGTTGCGTTATGGGTCAATGTACCAGCAGACTCATCTATCACTGGCTGGGCAATGGGCAGGATGAGGAGGAAACACAGATATAGGCCCAAAGAATAAAGTGGGCTAAATGCAGTTCAAAATTGGTAGCAGGACTAACCAGGGGGCATTGCTTTGTTCAGTGGAGTACAACTGTAGTGAGTAGGCCCAAATCAGTAAGGAGGCTAAATGCAGTTCAAAATTGGTAACAGAAGTAAACAGGCGGCACTGGTTTGTTCAGTGGAGGAGAACATCAAGGAGCGGCAGACACCGATAGTAGGCCCCAACCCAACTAGTAGGCCAAATGCAGTCTAACATTAACAACTACTTAACGAGAGCCTGAAAATGGAATTTCAGGACAGGAAACCAGGAGAACAGCAAGGAGCGGCAGACACTGTTAGTAGGCCCCAACCCAACTAGTAGACCAAATGCAGTTGTTCCATTTAACAACTATTTAACAAGAGCCTGAAGCTAGAAGCTCAGGAAAGGCAACCAGGAGAACACCTTGGAGCGGCAGACACTGTTAGTAGGCCTCAACCAAACTAGTAGCCCCACTGCAGTTTTAAAATTCCAATAGGCTGAAAACCTGATAATTGCAGGTCATTTTTTTAAAGAGGACAGCTGTAAAGCAGAAAGACTTAGTAGGCCTAAAATAACAAAATAGGCTCTATGCAGCTTCGATTATGTGGCAACTTGGAGAACACCTTGGAGCGGGAGACACCGTCTCTACAAGCCAGACCCAACTTGTAGGCCTAATGCAGTGTTGTTTCAACAATTACTTAACGAGAGCTAGAAGATAGAAGCTATGGAGAGGCAACCTGGAGAACACCATGGAGAGGCAACCTGGAGAACACCTTGGAGCGGCAGACACCGTCTCTACAACCCAGACCCAACTTGTAGGCCTAATGCAGTGCTGTTTCAACAACTACTTAACAAGAGCATGAAGATTGAAGCTATGGAGAGGCAACCTGGAGAACACCTTGCAGCAGGAGACACCGTCTCTACAACCCAGACCCAACTTGTAGGCCTAATACAGTGTTGTTTCAACAACTACTTAACAAGAGCATGAAGATTGAAGCTATGGAGAGGCAACCTGGAGAACACCTTGGAGCGGCAGACATCGTCTCTACAACCCAGACCCAACTTGTAGGCCTAATGCAGTGTTGTTTCAACAACTACTTAACAAGAGCTTCAAGATAGAAGCGAAGGAGAGGCAACAGAGAGAACACCTTGGAGTGGAAGACTCAGTATGTAGACCACAACGAAACTTGTGGCCCCAATGCAGTTTTATAATTCTGACAAGCTGAAAATCCGCCATTTTTTTTTTTAGAGGAGGACAGCTGTATTAAGTGGCGCAGACAGACACTGCTAGTAGGCCTTACACCATAAAGTAGTCTCACTGCAGGATGACAAAAAGTTACATGGGTACACGGTCGGCATTGGTGTGCTCAGCGGAGGACAAATGGAAGGAGGGACCGCAGACAGACTTAGTAGGCCTAAAATAAAAAAAATTAGCCTCAAAGCAGTTTGAATTATCTTGCAGAGGTACACAGGCAGCATTGGCGTGGTCAGCGGAGGACGATTGGAAGGAGTGTCTGACACAGTTAGTACTCCCAAAAAATAAATAGATGTTAATGTCTCACAAAACAACAAAAACAAAAAACAAAAGGGTGGCATACTTAGGTAGAGGGGTGGGCTCCTCTGCTGAGTTTCAAACATAGTAATTTGGCGCTAAGTATTTACTGGTGTCAATATAGGACACTGACCCTGACTATTTTAACTAGCATCATACATGTCAACAAATTGGTATTGTCAGTGCCAGGCATTGAAGGATGTCAGCGCATAGACTAAACATTGGTGGAGCTGTGAGAGATAATTTTGCAAGTGGTAGAGCACTGTTTGAGCTGGGGGGGAACTCTCTTGTGGCCGGCGGTACAGGACCAAGGCCCCTCATGTTACAACGGTGTGTCTGACGTTGGGTGCACACCACCACCACCAGAGACACTTTATTGTACTATGAGGGTCCAGTTGCAGTGCCGTTGACCAAAAGCGGGCACACCCACCTCTTCAGACAAACGGCACTCTCACGGGTGCTTGCGCCAAGTGGGGCGACCACGGCCCCGTGGGGGGAGTTAGCCCATTTAGGGAGGTGTAAACATGTTGTATGCTGGACAAACAGCTGCTGCAAATTAAGAGATTGGAACAGTCAGTAAGACCAGTCCACAAGCGAGACCTTTTTATAGGAAAGCTAGGTGTCAGCCGGGAAAGGTGGGGCAAAATAATTCGAAAACCATGAGTGGTTCATTTTAATGAAGGTTAGATCATCAACATTTTGGGTAGCCAGACGAGTCCTTTTTTCGGTCAATATTGAACCAGCAGCACTGAATACTCTTTCTGATAGCACACTAGCTGCTGGGCAAGCAAGCTCCTGCAATGCATATTCTGCCAGTTCAGGCCAGGTGTCTATTTTGGATGCCCAGTAATCATATGGGAATGACGGTTGAGGGAGAACATCGATAAGGGATGAAAAATAGTTAGTAACCATACTGGACAAATGTTGTCTCCTGTCACTTTGAATTGATGCTGCAGTACCTGTCCTGTCTGCGGTCATTGCAAAATCACTCCACAACCTGGTCAGAAAACCCCTCTGTCCAACGCCACTTCTGATTTGTGCAACTCTAACACCTCTGCCCTGTTGCCCCCTGCAGCTCGTGTGAGAACCATCACCGGCGCTGTGTGCTGGGAATGCCTGAATCAAACGGTCTACAAGAGTTGCTTGTTTGGTTGCTAATATTTGTTCGAGGTTCTCATGAGCATGATATTTTGCAATTTTCCTTTATAGCGAGGATCAAGGAGGCAGGCCAACCAGTAATCGTCTTCGGTCATCATTTTAATAATGCGTGGGTCCCTTTTGAGGATACGTAAGGCATAATCTGCCATGTGGGCCAAAGTTCCAGTTGTCAAATCTGCGGTTGTGCTGGGTTGAGGGGCAGTTTCAGGCAAATCCACGTCACTTGTCTCCCTAAAAAACCCTGAACCCGGCCTTGCAACGCCACCAGTTGCTATTGGCTCCGGAGAAGCTTCCTCATACAAAAAATACTCATCCTCATCATCCCCCTCGTCCTCCTCTTCGCCCGTTACCTCGTCCTGTAGACTGCCCTGACCAGACAATGGCTGACTGTCATCAAGGCATTCCCTCTTCCTCGGCTGCAGACGCCTGCTCCTTTATGTGCGTCAAACTTTGCATCAGCAGACGCATTAGGGGGATGCTCATGCTTATTATGGCGTTGTCTGCACTAACCAGCCGTGTGCATTCCTCAAAACACTGAAGGACTTGACACAGGTCTTGTACTTTCGACCACTGCACACCTGACAACTCCATGTCTGCCATCCAACTGCCTGCCCGTGTATGTGTATCCTCCCACAAATACATAACAGCACGCCTCTGTTCGCACAGTCTCTGAAGCATGTGCAGTGTGGAGTTCCACCTTGTTGCAACGTCGATGATTAGGCGATGCTGGGGAAGGTTCAAAGACCGCTGATGGTTCTGCATACGGCTGGAGTGCACGGGCGAACGGCGGATATGCGAGCAAAGTCTGCGCACTTTGAGGAGCAGGTCGGGTAACCCCGGATAACTTTTCAGGAAGCACTGCACCACCAGGTTTAAGGTGTGAGCCAGGCAAGGAATGTGTTTCAGTTGTGAAAGGGCTATGGCAGCCATAAAATTCCTTCCGTTATCACTCACTAACTTGCTTGCCTCAAGATATACAGTGCCCAGCCATGACTGAGTTTCTTTCTGCAAGAACTCGGACAGAACTTCCGCGGTGTGTCTGTTGTCGCCCAAACACTTCATAGCCAATAAAGCCTGCTGACCCTTGCCACTAGGTGTCCCATAATGGGACACTTCGTGTGCAACAGTGGCAGCTGTGGATGGAGTGCTCGTGCGACTGCGGTCTGTGGACAAGCTCTTGCTTCTGCAGGAGGACGAGGAGGAGGAGGGGGGGCGAACGCCTACAGCCAACTGTTTCCTAGACTGTGGGCTAGGCAGAACTGTCCCAATATTGCTGTCCCCTGTGGACCCTGCATCCACCACATTAACCCAGTGAGCCGCGATGGACACGTAACGTCCCTGGCCATGCCTACTGGTCCATGCATCTGTTGTCAGGTGCACCTTTGTACTCACAGATTGCCTGAGTGCATGGACGATGCGGTCTTTTACATGCTGGTGGAGGGCTGGGATGGCTTTTCTCGAAAAGAAGTGTCGACTGGGTAGCTCATAGCGTGGTTCTGCGTAGTCCATCAGGGCTTTGAAAGCTCCGCTTTCAACTAACCGGTAGGGCATCATCTCTAATGAGATTAGTCTAGCAATGTGGGCGTTCAAACCCTGTGTACGCGGATGCGAGGATGAGTACTTCCTTTTCATAACGAGAGTCTCATGTAGTGTGAGCTGGACTGGAGAGCTGCAGATCGTGGAACTAGCGGGGGTGCCAGTGGACATGGCAGACTGAGAGAGGGTTGGACATGGTATTCTTGCTGGTGCCCTACATGCAGTGTTTCCTACTACAAAACTGGTGATTCCCTGACTGCTTTGGCCTGGCGATGAAATCTGCACATTTGCTGCAGGTGGTGTGGGAAATGGTGGGCTTAAAGTGAGGGAAGGGATGTAGCGTTGCTGACTAGCTTCATTGACCGAGGGTGCTACAACCTCAAGGGACGTTTGGTAGTGAGTCCAGGCTTGCAAATGCATGGTGGTTAAGTGTCTACGCATGCAAGTTATATTTAGACTTTTAAGATTCTGACCTCTGCTTAAGGTAGTTGAACATTTTTGACAGATGACTTTGCGCTGATCATTTGGATGTTGTTTAAAAAAATGCCAGACTGCACTCTTTCTACTATCGGATACCTTTTCAGGCATTGCAGACTGAGCATCTTTAACCGGATGTCCACGCTGTCCTACAACTGGTTTTGCCACGCGTTTTTGGCCAGATACGGGCCTGGCAGATGGAACCTGTTGCGATGGTGATTGTTATGGACCTGGTGGTTAGGAGCACCCGGAATGACCTGATGGTTAAATTCACACAGGACAAGCTCTGGGAAGTGGGAGCTCTGCTGACCGCAACCCCTAATCCTATCACACAACTAGAAATAGCCGTGGAGCGTACCTAACGCTGCCTAGACGCCTCATCACAGCCTAAGAGCTAACTAGCCCTAGAGACAGAAAATAAAGCCTACCTTGCCTCAGAGAAATTCCCCAAAGAAAAAGGCACCCCCCCACATATATTGACTGTGAGTTAAGATGAAAGTCACAAACACAGAAATGAAACAGGTTTCAGCAAAGGGAGGCCAGACTTACTAAACAGACTGAGGATAGGAAAGGTATCTTTGCGATCAGCACAAAAAACTACAAAAAGACCACGCAGAGTGTGCAAAAAGACCTCCGCACCGACTCACTGTGCGGAGGTGCCACTCTGCATCCCAGAGCTTCCAGCTAGCAAGACAAAATCATGATAGCAAGCTGGACAAGGAAACAATGAGCAAATAATTAACTAGCAGGGACTTAGCTTCTGCTGGAGTAGACAGGTCACCAGAAAGATCCAAGAGCGAACTGAACCACTACAAGAACATTGACAGCTGGCATGGAGTAACGATCTGAGTGGAGTTAAATAGAGCAGCCAGCCAAAGAATAAACTACGTCACAGCCACCAGAGGGAGTCCATGGACAGAACTCGCCGAAGTACCATTCATGACCACAGGAGGGAGTTCGATAACAGAATTCACAACAGTTGATGCCTTCTGCGGCTCCTCCGCTTCAGAGCTACTGCCGCCTGCACCCTGTTCCCTCAATGGCTGCCAATCGGGGTCAACAACTGGGTCATTTATGACCTCCTCTTCTATCTCGTGTGCAACTTCGTCTGTGTCACCGTGTAAGCCGGTGGTATAGCGTTCGTGACGGGGCACCATAGTCTCATCAGGGTCTGATTCTGGATCAGTACACTGCGAGGACAATGTTGTGGTCTGAGTCAAAGGAACAGCATAGTAATCTGGCTGTGGCTGTGCATCTGTGCACTCCATGTCCGATTCAACTTGTAATGGGCATGGCCTGTTAACTGTTTCACTTTCTAACCCAGGAATGTGTAAAGAGCTCCATGAAGTAACCCGTTGTGTCGCATCCTTCTCTGTTGTTCTTGCTGAAGAAGACAAGGAAGCGACTTGTCCCTGACCGTGAACATCCACTAACGACGCGCTGCTTTTACATTTAGCTGTTTCAGAAGAGGAGGCGAAAGAGCTAGAGGCTGAGTCAGCAAGGAAAGCCAAAACTTGTTCTTGCTGCTTCGGCTTTAAAAGTGGTTTTCCTACTCCCAGAAAAGGGAGCTTTCAAGGCCTTATGTAGCCAGTAGGGTTGAGCGAAACGGATCGTTCATTTTCAAAAGTCGCCGACTTTTGGCAAAGTCGGGTTTCATGAAACCCGACCCGATCCCTGTGTGGGGTCGGCCATGCGGTACGCGACTTTCGCGCAAAAGTCGCGTTTCGTATGACGCGCTTGGCGCCATTTTTTTTCAGCCAATGAAGGGGCGTGGGCAGAGTGATGACATAGGTCTTAGGGGCGTGGACGCCTATCGCCATGTTGTCGCTTGTGCGCTGTAGCGATTTGCACTGTGTAACACCAGCTTTTCAGTTCAGGGACGGACGGAGGGGGTTTCGTGTTTCGGTCGATCCTCGACTTTTCGCCATAATCGGCCGATTTCACTCGACTCGACTTTTGAGATAGTCGGGTTTCGCGAAACCCGGCTCGACCCTAAAAAAGTCAAGGTCGCTCAACCCTAGTAGCCAGTTGACGAACTTGGCTCAACAACTCGAGACTTAGGTGCTATATTGCTTTTCCCACGACCACCTGATGCTCCACCACCACTACCATCATTACCAGCTGGCAATGACCGCCCACGGCCACGACCTCTTCCACCAGACTTCCTCATTGTTTGAAAAACGTAACCAAACTAACGGTATTTGTTACTGTAAAACCAGATACAAGGTGAACTCAAACTTCTGTTTGATTTATATATCCCTTTATAGGTGGGTCAGACTGCAGGGAAAATCAGGCCCAATGTATAACAGTACACAGCTTCAGTGGCAGACAGATATGCCACTAACAGGAATGACGCTGATGCAGACACTAACAATTCAAATCTCCCCCTTTTTATTTTTTCTGGGAGAATATTGAAGAAATGTGGCCCACTCTCATACAGTATATGTTCTGTGGCACAAAATTGAGACAGGTGGCACACACAGGAGTGGCACTGAAGCAGAAATGCCAATCTTAATCTCCCACTATTTTTTTTTTCAGGGAGAATTTAAAAGAAATCTGGCCCAGTATTACACACTAGGTTTAATGTGGCACACAATTTGAGACAGGTGGCACACACAGGAGTGGCACTGAAGCAGAAATGCCAATCTTAATCTCCCACTATTTTTTTTTTCAGGGAGAATTTAAAAGAAATCTGGCCCAGTATTACACACTAGGTTTAATGTGGCACACAATTTGAGACAGGTGGCACACACAGGAGTGGCACTGAAGCAGAAATGCCAATCTTAATCTCCCACTATTTTTTTTTCTGGGAGAATTTAAAAGAAATCTGACCCAGTATTACACACTAGGTTTAATGTGGCACACAATTTGAGACAGGTGGCACACACAGGAGTGGCACTGAAGCAGAAATGCCAATCTTAATCTCCCACTATTTTTTTTCAGGGAGAATTTAAAGGAAATCTGACCCAGTATTACACACTAGGTTTAATGTGGCACACAATTTGAGACAGGTGGCACACACAGGAGTGGCACTGAAGCAAAAATGCCAATCTTAATCTCCCACTATTTTTTGTTCAGGGAGAATTTAAAAGAAATCTGACCGAGTATTACACACTAGGTTTAATGTGGCACACAATTTGAGACAGGTGGCACACACAGGAGTGGCACTGAAGCAGAAATGCCAATCTTAATCTCCCACTATTTTATTTTTCAGGGAGAATTTAAAAGAATTCTGACCCAGTATTACACACTAGGTTTAATGTGGCACACAATTTGAGACAGGTGGCACATACAGGAGTGGCACTGAAGCAGAAATGCCAATCTTAATCTCCCACAATTTTTTTTTCAGGGAGAATTTAAAGGAAATCTGACCCAGTATTACACAATAGGTTTAATGTGGCACACAATTTGAGACAGGTGCCACACACAGGACTGCCACTGATACAGATTTGCCAATTTTAATCTGCACTCTTTTCTTCTTCAGGGAGACTAGTGAATAAATCTGGGCCACTGTATTAGAGTATATTTTCTGTGGCAGAAAGTGGCTTGAAGAGATATAACGAAACAAAAAAAAAAAGGGACTGTCCTACAATTACTATCTCCCTGCAGTAATCTCAGCAATGTATGGCAGGCAGCAATAACAAGGAGTGGACTGCTGCACAAAAAAAGTCAACAGTGTGGACAAACAAACAAGAAAGCTGTGCAGAAAGGAAGGAGCAACAGGACTTGTGCTTTGAAAAAAGCAGTTGGTTTGCACAGCGGTGTACAAACAGCAATGCAGCTATCTGGGAGCCTTCTAAAGCAGCCCAATGAGCTACAGCGCTGAGGAAAAAAAATGTAACCTCCACTGTCCCTTCAAACAAAAGGTGGTGTTGGACAGTGGAAATCGCTACAGCACAAGCGGTTTGGGGCTTAATGGACCCTGCCTAACGCTATCCCTGCTTCTGACAAAGCGGCAGCAACCTCTCCCTATGCTCAGATCAGCAGCAGTAAGATGGCGGTCGGCGGGAACGCCCCTTTATAGCCCCTGTGACGCCGCAGAAAGCAAACCAATCACTGCAATGCCCTTCTCTAAGATGGTGGGGACTGAGACCTATGTCATCACGCTGCCCACACTCTGCGTCCACCTTCATTGGCTGAGAAATGGCGCTTTTCGCTTCATTGAAACGTGACTTTGGCGCGAAAGTCGCGTACCGCATGGCCGACCCCACACAGGGATTGGGTCGGGTTTCATGAAACCCGACTTTGCCAAAAGTCGGCGACTTATGAAAATGAACGACCCGTTTCGCTCAACCCTACTCACTACTACTACTTACTACTGTGAAAATGTATGAGTTCCAGTTTTGCATTAAACATTTAGTTGTCACCAAAAACAGTAAATGGCTTTTCAACAGACGTATCACTTGGTTCTTGTGATATTATTATTATTATTACTTACAGTTGTGGCCAAAAGTATTGACACCCCTGGAATTCTGTCAGATAATACTCAGTTTCTTCCTGAAAATGATTGCAATCACAAATTCTTTGGTATTATTATTTTCATTTAATTTGTCTTACATGAAAAAACACAAAAGAGAATGAAGCAAAAAGCAAAACATTGATCATTTCACACAAAACTCCAAAAATGGGCCAGACAAAAGTATTGGCACTCTCAGCCTAATACTTGGTTGCACAACCTTTAGCCAAAATAACTGCGACCAACCGTTTCTGGTAACTATCAGTGAGTTTCTTACAATGCTCTGCTGGAATTTTAGACCATTCTTCCTTGGCAAACTGCTCCAGGTCCCTGATATTTGAAGGGTGCCTTCTCCAAACTGCCATTTTTAGATCTCTCCACAGGTGTTCTATGGGATTCAGGTCTGGACTCATTGCTGGCCACCTTAGAAGTCTCCAGTGCTTTCTCTCAAACCGTTTTCTAGTGCTTTTTGAAGTGTGTTTTGGGTCATTGTCCTGCTGGAAGACCCATGACCTCTGAGGGAGACCCAGCTTTCTCACACTGGGCCCTACATTATGCTGCAAAATTTGTTGGTAGTCTTCAGACTTCATAATTCCATGCACATGGTCAAGCAGTCCAGTGCCAGAGGCAGCAAAGCAACCCCAAAACATCAGGGAACCTCCGCCATGTTTGACTGTAGGGACCGTGTTCTTTTCTTTGAATGCCTCTTTTTTTCTCTTGTAAACTCTATGTTGATGCCTTTGGCCAAAAAGCTCTACTTTTGTCTCATCTGACTAGACAACATTCTTCCAAAACGTTTTAGGCTTTTTTAGGTAAGTTTTGGCAAACTCCAGCCTGGCTTTTTTATGTCTCGGGGTAAGAAGTGGGGTCTTCCTGGGTCTCCTACCATACAGCCCCTTTTCATTCAGATGCAGACAGATAGTATGGGTTGACACTGTTGTACCCTCAGACTGCAGGGCAGCTTGAACTTGTTGGATGTTAGTCGAGGTTTTTTATCCAACATCCACACAATCTTACGTTGAAATCTCTTGTCAATTTTTCTTTTCCGTCCACATCTAGGGAGGTTAGCCACAGTGTCATGGGCTTTAAACTTCCTGATGACACTGCGCACGGTAGACACAGGAATATTCAGGTCTTTGGAGATGGACTTGTAGCCTTGAGATTGCTCATGCTTCCTCATAATTTGGTTTCTCAAGTCCTCAGACAGTTCTTTGGTCTTCTTTCTTTTCTCCATGCTGAATGTGGTACACACAAGGACACCGGACAGAGGTTGAGTCAACTTTAATCCATGTCAACAGGCTGCAAGTGTGATTTAGTTGTTGCCAACACATGTTAGGTGCCACAGGTAAGTTACAGGTGCTGTTAATTACACAAATTAGAGAAGCATCACACGATTTTTCGAACAGTGCCAATACTTTTGTCCAACCCCTTTTTTATGTTTGGTGTGGAATTATATCCAATTTGGATTTAGGACAATTCTTTTTGTGTTTTTTCATTTAAGACAAATTAAATGAAGATAATAATAACAAATAATTTGTGTTTGCAATCATTTTCAGGAAGAAACTGAGTATTATCTGACAGAATTGCAGGGGTGTCAATACTTTTGGCCACAACTGTATAGCACCATTAATTCCATGGTGCTGTACATGAGATGGGATTACATCAAAATACAAATATCACTTACAGTAAACAAAACTAACAATAACAGACTGATACAGAGGGGAGATGACCCTGCCCTTGCGGGCTTACATTCTAGAGGATTGTGGGGAAGGATACAGTAGGTTGGGGGTTGCAGTAGCTCTGATGATGTTGAGGAGGTCATGTGGTTATTGTAGGTTGTAAGCTTCTTTGAAGAGATGGGTTTTCAGGTTCCGTTTGAAAGATCCAAATGTGGTGGATAACCGGATGTGTTGGGGCACAGAATTCCAGATGATGGGGGATATTCAGGAGCAGTCTTGGAGGTGATTGGGTGAGGAGCGAATAAGCATGGAGGAGAGAAGGAGGTATTGGGAGGACCAGAGATTATGTTAGGGAAGATATTGAGAGATTAGTATGGAAATATAAGGAGGAGAAAGGTTATGGGTGTCTTTGTAGGTCAGTAATGGTAGTTTCAACTGGATACGCTGGAAAATTGGGAGCCAGTGAAGGGATTTGCAAAGAGGGGAAGCAGGACAGTAGCAAGAAGAGAGATTAGTCGGGCAGCAGAATTAAGGATGGACTGGAGGGATGCGAGATTGTTAGAGGGTGGGCCACAAGGGAGGATGTTGCAGTAGTCGAGGCGAGAGATGATTAGGTATATAGTGGGAACATTGTATGACAGTACCTGGTGTGGAGGCAATCACTTCAGGGTTGCTTGATTTCAGCTGTAAAACCTGCAGAATTGAGAATGCAGCACTTAACTACAATGCAGGATGAAATCTGGACCAGAGCAATATACAGTGATAACCCAATACATTTTACAGGTTGCTCAATTTTGTTATGTAGATGAGTTTTGTGTGTGAACTGTAAAATTGTGTTCAGTGGTGCACAGAAGTTTTAAAAAATAAAATGTATTCACACCTAAGCAATATCACAAATATCTACATAAACATAAAGCATGTGAAGACAGGTTTAGCAAATGATTAGAAAACTGCAAAGAGGAGATTGGTATTCCTCCTTTACATAAGCAAGCATTTTATGTGCCAGTGGCCCCATTACATCTTTTCCTACTTCCTGGAGTTGAACTATCTTGCAGGCGTCCGCTGGTTGAATTCTTAACAGAATATGCAGTTCCATACAGGAAAGATGTCTGGAAACTTTATATATATAGCTAGAAGTTTTCAAGCCTTCATTGTCAGACACCTTCAAAAGGAGTCCTATATAGTGCCTCAGCTATGCTGTTTCTATAGCATAATGTTTCCTCATTGGTACCAAGATATATACCTTTCCTGTATCCTCATTGTGGCTGAATTCCTTGTAATTGACTCAAGTTTTTTAAATAGTTCATTAATATCATGGATTGCAAAAATACTTGCAAAAAATAATAACCTCCTAAATCAGTTGGCTGGATATACCTATTACTATCAACTAGCCTAAAATATCGAGCTAATACACAGGAAATATTGAAAGTTCTAACAGAGTTAAATAAAACAGATATTTAGAGAAGCTTTATTTAAAAAATATAGCAATGATACCTTATCTAAAATAAATGGCCAAGTACTGATGTGATTTGAAATGCGCACGTTTCAACTTGTCCCAGAGATGATCATTAGAATTAAAATCTGTGTATTGTGAAGGCCAAGTGAGCAACCAAGCCATGACTATTCAATCCTTGTCGTATAGTACATTGTTCTTTTAAAGTGTCAGATAAAAAGCTGCTATGAAGAGACGAACTTGAACAAAACTTAGTGCTTTTTTGTCCAAAGGCATCTTGCCTTTTTGGTTTTCTTAGGCGTCCTTCACACGTCCTGGTGATTCCTGTACAGGAAAAACCAGTACTGTTGAGATCCATGGTCCATGTACGTGTGTACGTATGTGATATCTGTGTGACATCTGTGTATCCAAGTTTGCTGTCCGTGTTTCAGTGTGTTTTACATCCATGTGCTGTCGGTGTGACATGTACCAGCTCCTGGGAAAAGCAGTATAGTTCGCGCTGATCCCAGGCACCGGCTGCTGAAGGTAGTTCTCATTATTGTTGTTTGGTCAAGCTGAGATCAGGAAGACCAGGAGACAACGTTGAGAGTTGTTTTCAGCCTCAGCTGTGTAACTCCTATGGAAAATAAAGAATGAAATTAAAAAAAGGCATGGGCCTTATAACCAGCAGGGGGAAAGCCCACGGGGGGGGGGGGAGGGGGAGGCTGATGTTAATAATCTGGGAAAAGGGACAATATTCCATAAGTTTCCCAGGCTATTAACAGCTCACAGTTGTTTGCTTTGCCTTTCCTGGTAAATCTATAGGGGACCGCATAGAAAAAATTACGTCGGTCCCCTCTATGAATTGAAACCAGCAAAGCCTAAACAGACAGCTGTGGGTTGAAATAAATAGCCTGGGAAGGGGCCAAAAAACAGAAAATAATAAAAAACAAAAATAATAAACAACTATATCCCTCTCCTGTCCAAAGTGAAGATAATCCATACTGCACCACACCTTATTCCATCACTGTGATATCTGGTTTTCAACAAGATAGGTGCCAGGTTGAGACCATCCAAGTTAAAAGCAGGGCACAATGAGAGGCTGCCATTGCAGTTCACTCTGAGCTAGCCTGATGAACTACGGAGACCTCCATGAGATCACTGCAAGCATTGTGAAAATTATCTCATGGTGCTCAAGGTTATCTCATTGAGATCACCGCCGTTCATCATCCCCGCCCACAGTGAATTGAGCCTGGGAATGCACCTTCAATGACCAGAGGGTAACCTGTGAATTCACCCATCATCACTGAAGCTGCGCTAGCAGCACATCAATGTCTCATGGTTTTCAGCCTGGAAGGTCGCATCACACCATTCAGGATGTAAACCAGATATCACAGAGATGGATTATGGCGTGAGACAGTACGGCTTATTTTCACTTTGGAAAGGGATATGGTTGTTTATTATTTTTGTTTTTTTTTACAGGGGACATGGGCATCTGTGGATTAGGCTTATTGTGAGTATTTTTTCTGTTTATTATTTTCTGTTTTTTAAAGAGGACAAGAGCTTTAATAGAATAAACAAATAAGTGTGCAAAATAGGGTGTTTTGTTTTATTTCAAATAAAGGACTTTATCCTTGCTGTGTGTTCATTTCCAAATTTACTATGAGATTAGCAATGCCAGTGTCTTATAGGCGCCTCTTCATTACTAACCCCTGGGCTTGATGCCAGCTGACAGTACAAAGCTGACATCAGTCCCAACCGTATTACCATACTTGCCACAGCTACAGAGTAAGTGGAAAGAGCAAGGCTAAGAACCAGATTTGGCATCTTTTATGGATGTGCCATTTCTGGGGCAGGTGAGGGCTGATGTTGAGCCTGGGGGGGCAATATCTCTGACCCCTGCCTAGGCTATTCATATCAACCCACAGCTGTCTGTTTAGCCTTTGCTGGTTTGAATTTATAGTTGGACCTTATGTCATTCTTTTTCTGCGGTCCCCCATAAACTCACCAGGAAGGGTTAAGCAAACAGCTGTGAGCTGTTATTAATGGCCTGGAAACCTTATAGGCTATTGTCCCAAATTATTAACATCAGCCCCCAGCAGTGACCTTTTCCGCTGCTAGTTATGACAATTGTGTGGAAGCTTTTTTGTTTAATTCTTTATTTTACACAGGAGGAACACAGCTTGCTGCTGAATACAACTCATCACTGTCGCCTGGTCGCTCTCATCTCAGCATTACCATGCGACAATGATGATAGCTGCCCTCACCTAAGAAAAGATTGAACTATGCCGCTTGTTTCCAGGTGTTGGAATGTGTCACGCTGATGATACATGGATGTCATTCGTGTGTTATCAGCGTGCATGTGTGCAGCACTCATTTTCTCTGTGCTGTGCAAAAGAAACTGACATGGCTGCAGACCATGTGTCCGTGTGAAAAACTTCACATGTACGCACCACCATTGAAAACAATGGGTGCAGATCTGTCCATATTTGCAACTTTTTTAAAAAAGGACCTCATACAGAAACAAAAAATACGCGTGAACAAGGCCTTAAACTGCGATAGCACTTAAATTGGCTGTCTGCTGTCATAGTCCATCCATGGTAAGGAATGAATTGTTTGTTCTGACACATAAAAGTGAACCTTTCACCAGGTTTTTCCAATATAAAGTGTGGCCACCACCCTTAACCCCTTAATCCCATAAGACGTACTATCCCGTCCAGGTGACCTGGGACTTAATTCCCAGGGACGGGATAGTACGTCATATGCGATCGGCCGCGCTCACGGGGGGAGCGCGGCCGATCGCGGCCGGGTGTCAGCTGCCTATCGCAGCTGACATCCGGCACTATGTGCCAGGAGCGGTCACGGACCACTCCCGGCACATTAACCCCCGACACACCGCGATCAAAGATGATCGCGATGTGCCGGCGGTGCAGGGAAGCATCGCGCAGGGAGGGGGCTCCCTGCGTGCTTCGCTGAGACGATCGGTACACGGTGATGTACTCACCGTGTACCGAGCGTCTTCTCCCTGCAGTCCCCGGATCCAAAATGGCCGCCGGGCTGCATCCGGGTCCTGCAGGGAGCACTTCCGGGTCAGGATCAGGCTGCAGCTGCAGCTCTAATCCTGCCCTGCTGTATGTCAGATCACCGAACTGATAGAGTGCTGTGCACACTGTCAGATCGGTGATCTGTGATGTCCCCCCCTGGAACAAAGTGAAAAAGTAGAAAAAAAAATTTCCACAAGTGTAAAAAAAAAAAAAGATTCCTAAATAAAGAAGAAAAAAAAAAATATTATTCCCATAAATACATTTCTTTATCTAAAAAAAAAAAAAAAACAATAAAAGTACACATATTTAGTATCGCCGCGTCCGTAACGACCCGACCTATAAAACTGGCCCACTAGTTAACCCCTTCAGTGAACACCATAAGAAAAAAAAAAAAAACGAGCCAAAAAAACAACGCTTTATTATCATAACGCTGAACAAAAAGTGGAATAACACGCGATCAAAAAGACAGATATAAATAACCATGATACCGCTGAAAGCGTCATCTTGTCCCGCAAAAAATTAGCCACCATATAGCATCATATCCAAAAAAATAAAAAAGTTATAGTCCTCAGAATAAAGTGATGCCAAAATAATTATTTTTTCTATAAAATAGCTTTTATCGTATAAAAGCGCCAAAACATAAAAAAAAGATATAAATGAGGTATCGCTGTAATCGTACTGACCCGAAGAATAACACTGCTTTATCAATTTTACCAAACGCGGAACGGTATAAACGCCTCCCCCAAAAGAAATTCATGAATAGCTGGTTTTTCGTCATTCTGCCTCACAAAAAATCGGAATAAAAAGCGATCAAAAACTGTCACGTGTCCGAAAATGTAACCGATAAAAACGACAACTTGTCCCGCAAAAAACAAGACCTCACATGACTCTGTGGACTAAAATATGGAAAAATTATAGGTCTCAAAATGTGGAGACGCAAAAACTTTTTTGCTATAAAAAGCGTCTTTCAGTGTGTGACAGCTGCCAATCATAAAAATCCGATATAAAAAACGCTATAAAAGTAAATCAAACCCCCCTTCATCACCCCCTTAGTTAGGCTAGGTTCACATTGCGTTAATGGGTTAACGCTAACGGACAGCGTTGCACGGCGAAAATGTCACAATTAACGCCGTGCAATGGGTCCGTTAGCATACCCATTGACAGCAATGTGATTTTCGGGTGTAGCGCATCGCTAGAGCGTGCCATTTTTGGCTCGCGCTAGCAAGGTGCCGTTCTTTTGTGGCGCGCCTCGGACGCTGCTTGCAGCGTCCACGGCGCGCCCGAGGTCCGATCCCCGATCTTCCAGAGCGGGGACGTTAACGCGACCACTAAACACGACACCTAAAAAGACATTGCGTTAGCGCAATCCGCTAGCGCTAAACGGATTTCCCTAACGCAATGTGAACCTAGTCTTAGGGAAAAATAATAAAATTTAAAAAAATGTATTTATTTCCATTTTCCCATTCGGGTTAGGGCTAGGGTTAAGGTTAGGGTTTGGATTACATTTACGGTTGGGATTAGGGTTGGGATTAGAATTAGGGGTGTGTCAGGGTTAGGTGTGTGGTTAGGGTTACAGTTGGGATTAGGGTTAGGGGTGTGTCTGGGTTAGAGGTGTGGTTAGGGTTACAGTTGGGATTAGGGTTAGGGGTGCGTTTGGATTAGGGTTTCATTTATAATTGGGGGGTTTCCTCTGTTTAGGCACATCAGGGGCTCTCCAAACGCGACATGGCGTCCGATCTCAATTCCAGCCAATTCTGCATTGAAAAAGTAAAACAGTGCTCCTTCACTTCCGAGCTCTCCCGTGCGCCCAAACAGGGGTTTACCCCAACATATGGGGTATCATCGTACTCGAGACAAATTGGACAACAACTTTTTGGGTCCAAGTTCTCTTGTTATCCTTGGGAAAATAAAAATTTGGGGGGCTAAAAATCATTTTTGTGAAAAAAAAAAAGAATTTTTATTTTCACGGCTCTGCGTTATAAACTGTAGTGAAACACTTAGGGGTTCAAAGTTCTCACAACACATCTAGATAAGTTCCTTGGGAGGTCTAGTTTCTAATATGGGGTCACTTGTGGGGGGTTTGTACTGTTTGGGTACATCAGGGGCTCTGCAAATGCAACGTGACTCCTGCAGACCAATCCATCTAAGTCTGCATTCCAAATTGTGCTCCTTCCATTCCGAGCTCTGCCATGCGCCCAAACAGTGGTTCCCCCCCCACATATTGGGTATTAGCGTACTCAGGACAAATTGGACAACAACTTTTGGGGTCCAATTTATTCTGTTACCCTTGTGAAAATACAAAACTGGGGGTTAAAAAATAATTTTTGCGAAAAAAAAAAAAAAAAATTTTAACGGCTTTGCGTTATAAACTGTAGTGAAACACTTGGAGGTTCAAAGCTCTCAAAACACATCTAGATAAGTTCCTTAGGAGGTCTAGTTTCCAAAATGGTGTCACTTGTGGGGGTTTTTAATGTTTAGGCACATCAGGGGCTCTCCAAACCAACATGGCGTCCCATCTTAATTCCAGTCAATTTTGCATTGAAAAGTCAAATGGCGCTCCTTTCCTTCCGAGCTCTGTCATGCGCCCAAACAGTGGTTTACTCCCACATATGGGGTATCGTCGCACTCAGGACAAATTGCACAACAACGTTTGGGGTCTAATTTCTTCTCTTACCCTTGGGAAAATAAAAAATTGGTGGCGAAAATATCATTTTTGTGAAAAAATATGATTTTTTATTTTTACGACTCTGCATTATAAACTTCTGCGAAGCACTTGTTGGGTCAAAGTGCTCACCACACATCTAGATAAGTTCCTTAAGGGGTCTACTTTTCAAAATGGTGTCATTTGTGAGGGGTTCCAATGTTTAGGCACATGAGGGGCGCTCCAAACGCAACATGGCGTCCCATCTCAATTCCAGTCAATTTTGCATTGAGAAGTCAAATGGCGCTCCTTTCCTTCCGAGCTCTGTCATGCGCCCAAACAGTGGTTTACCCCCACATATGGGGTATCGTCGCACTCAGGACAAATTGCACAACAACTTTTGTGGTCTAATTTCTTCTCTTACCCTTGGGAAAATAAAAAATTGGTGGCGAAAAGATCATTTTTGTGAAAAAATATGATTTTTTATTTTTACGGCTCTGCATTATAAACTTCTGTGAAGCACTTGTTGGGTCAAAGTGCTCACCACACCTCTAGATAAGTTCCTTAAGGGGTCTACTTTCCAAAATGGTGTCACTTGTGGGGATTTCAATGTTTAGGCACATCAGGGGCTCTCCAAACGCAACATGGCATCTCATCTCAATTCCAGTCAATTTTGCATTGAAAAGTAAAATGGCGCTCCTTCCCTTCCGAGCTCTGCCATACGCCCAAACAATGGTTTACACCCATATATGGGGTATCAGCATACTCAGGACAAATTGGACAACAATTTTTGAGGTCCAATTTCTTCTCTTACTCTTGGGAAAATAAAAAATTGGGGGCGAAAAGATCATTTTTGTGAAAAAAATATGATTTTTTATTTTTACGGCTCTGCATTATAAACTTCTGCGAAGCAATTGGTGGGTCAAAGTGGTCACCACACATCTAGATAAGTTCCTTAGGGTGTCTACTTTCCAAAATGGTGTCACTTGTGGGGGGTTTCAATGTTTAGGCACATGAGGGGCTCTCCAAACGCAACATGGCGTCCCATCTCAATTCCTGTCAATTTTGCATTGAAAAGTCAAATGGCGCTCCTTTCCTTCCGAGCTCTGCCATGCGCCCAAACAGTGGTTTACCCCCACATATGGGGTATCAGCGTACTCAGTACAGATTGTACAACAAAGTTTGGCATCCATTTTATCCTGTTACCCTTGGTAAAATAAAACAAATTGGAGCTGAATTAAATTTTGTGTGAAAAAAAGTTAAATATTCATTTTTATTTAAACATTCCAAAAATTCCTGTGAAACCCCTGAAGGGTTAATAAACTTCTTGAATGTGGTTTTGAGCACCTTGAGGGGTGCAGTTTTTAGAATGGTGTCACACTTGGGTATTTTCTATCATATAGACCCCTCAAAATGACTTCAAATGAGATGTGGTCCCTAAAAAAAAATGGTGTTATAAAAATGAGAAATTGCTGGTCAACTTTTAACCCTTATAACTCCCTAACAAAAAAAAATTTTGGTTCCAAAATTGTGCTGATGTAAAGTAGACATGTGGGAAATGTTACTTATTAAGTATTTTGCGTGACATATCTCTGTGATTTAAGGGCATAAAAATTTAAAGTTGGAAAATTGCGAAATTTTCTAAATTTTCGCCAAATTTCCGTTTTTTTCACAAATAAACGCAAGTTATATCGAATAAATGTTACCACTATAATGAAGTACAATATGTCACGAGAAAACAATGTCAGAATCGCCAAGATCCGTTGAAGCGTTCCAGAGTTATAACCTCATAAAGGGACAGTGGTCAGAATTGTAAAAATTGGCCCGGTCATTAACGTGCAAACCACCCTCGGGGCTTAAGGGGTTAAGGATTTCTTTACAGCATTTGAGTATGCTGTATGTGTGTCACCAACCCACTTCTGCAAAGCACAAAAAGGTCTTTTCATTACACTCGCAGACGGTGTGGCCTGGTCGTAAGTCCGCAAGGACAGGGTCCTCTCCCCTTTGTACCAGTCTGTCATTGTAAATTTGTTTACTGTAAACTCTGTACGTAACCCCATTCTCATGTACAGCACCATGGAATTAATGGTGCTATATAAATAAATAATAATAATAATAATCTCTGGTTTTGATCCAATGAATCTTCCCATCCGACAATCACCATCCTCCTTCCCTGCTTCGTGTGAATGACATGTCCTATGTCAGCCACATAGTGTCCCCCAGTTGCGCTCCTGTGCAGGTGCACTTCGATTTGCCCTGCCATGGGCAGTGCAAAGTACTGTAGTGTGCATGCTCTGGCAACGGACAAGTTCCTTGTGTTTGGATGACGTAGGAGGTGTCATGCACATAAATCAGGGAAGGAGCACAGCGCTTGTAAAAAGAGAGGAGGCACCGGATCAAGACTAGAGATGTCCCACCTCTGCTTGCTGTCTCATGTCTCATCTGCTGCAATAGACTCTAATGGTATAGCTTCCCACCTCTGCTTGCTGTCTCATGTCTCATCTGCTGCAATAGACTCTAATGGTATAAACTCCCTCTGCTTGCTGTCTGTCATCTGCCACTGCAACCATCTAGCAACTTATTTTAATGTGCCTGCGTAATGTTTGGTATAATTCACTGGTTGCATTGTAGGATGTACTCACTGTTTGATGTATATCCATTACTGTGGCCACTCTAGATACAATCAGGTGAAGGTGTTAATATAGCATGTTGCCAGCCACAATGCCTTTGATCATTTAACCACCCCCTGGAGTGCTGGCCCCAGCTGCCAAATTATCCCCACCCTGGTCCCATAATCCATCTCTTCTGACCCATCACTGGACTATAAAGGTAGAACCATCCTTAGGGGGGCGCACGCAAACGTCCCATAAGCAAAGCGTCACGGAAGATAAGCGTCGTGATACAGCAGTTATTTCATGGCAGTTAGTCAGAGCAGGAGTCAGGTAACCCACACTCTGTTCTCCCTTCTATCCATGTGCTTTATTCCTATCCTCCTATGCTCCCTTGCAATGCACATTCACCGCCCAATCCCCCCTCCACCACGACTCATACACATCAGCTCCTCACTGCTTCCATCTCCTATGTACAGCTCCCATGCACTTCTCACCTTCCTGAAAAACCTCAGCCCATCTTACCCAAAAACACTGCACAAAAAAACTTCAAACATTTCAAAAAACTACTTGCTTTTTATCTTGTTACTCCTACTGATTTCGGGGGACATATCCCCCAACCCCGGTCCCCCATCCCCCAACCTCAACTGCTACCCTACCTCATATCAAAACCATACTAACCTTATTAATATTACTCGCACTCCCTTATCTCTCTCTTTCAATTGTGCCCTTTGGAATCCACGGTCTGTATGTAACAAGCTTCCTTTCCTGCACAACTACTTTCTGAACAACTCTCTGAATCTGTTGGCCCTCACTGAAACCTGGATCCAAGACTCTGACACTGTCTCCCCTGCTGCCATTTCCCATGGTGGCTTACAATTCTCCCATTCCCCAAGACCCACAAACAGACCTGGTGGTGGAGTCGGCATACTCTTGTCCCCCCAGTGCACGTTCCAGGTTATACCCCCAGTTCCTTCACTTTCATTCCCTTCTTTTGAGGTCCACACCATCAGGCTCTTCCGTCCCCTCTCCCTCAGAGTAGCGGTCATATACCGGTCCCCAGGCTCACCCACCCACTTCCTGGACCACTTCTCAGCCTGGCTGCCGCACTTCATATCCTCAGAACTACCAACCCTTATCCTGGGAGACTTCAACATTCCCATTAACAGCCCCACTTCCACATCTGCATCCCGGCTTCTATCACTAACCACTTCTCTAGGCCTCTCACAGCTCTCAACCTCTGAAACACACAAAGACGGTAACACCCTGGACCTGGTCTTTGCCCGGCTCTGTTCAATCTCTTACCTAAATAACCACTTCCCCTCTCTGACCACAACATTCTCTCCTTCACACTCACAACTCCTCGCCCACCCCAGCACCCTCCTACCTACCACACATTCAGAGATCTATATGCCATTAACCCTCATACACTTTCAGACTCCTTACACTCATCATTGTCCCCAATCTCTTCTTTTTCATGTCCTGATCTGGCTGTACATCACTACAATGACACTCTTAGAAGCACCCTAGACCAAGTAGCTCTCCTCACCCTCAGAACCTCCAAACACAGAGTGAAACAGCCCTGGCTCACATCGCAAACCTGATTTCTACAGCGATGCTCCAGGTGTGCTGAACGCTTATGGAGGAAAACTCGCACCCCAGAAGACTTCATACACTTCAAATTAATGTTAAGGACCTATAACTCTGCCCTTCACCTTGCCAAACAGACCTACTTCACCACTCTGATCTCCTCACTATCCAACAACCCCAAGAAACTTTTAACACCTTTCACTCCCTCCTCAGGCCAAAAGCACAAGACCCTATCACAGACATTTGTGCTGATGACCTGGCCTCCCACTTTATAGAGAAAATAGACAAGATCCGTCAGGAAATCCGCTCCCAGACACCAAGTGCAATGACTCCCATTCCTCCCTGCATCTCCCCTGGCTCACTCTCCGCATTTGATCCCATCACAGAAGAGGAATTCTCCAAGCTCCTCTCCTCTTCTCGTCCGACTACATGCACCCCCGACCCCATTCCCTCACACCTCCTCCAGTCTCTCTCTCCAGTCGTCACATCTCACCTAACTACAATTTTTAATCTCTCCCTCTCCTCTGGCATTTTCCCCTCCTCCTTCAAACACTCTGTCATTACACCGTTACTAAAAAAAAAACACCCTTGACCCATCATGCGCAAACAACTACAGACCGGTCTCCAATCTCCCCTTCATCTCAAAACTCCTGGAGCGCCTCGTCTACTCCCGCCTTACCCATTACCTCTCCACTCATTCTCTCCTAGACCCTTCACAGTCCGGGTTCCGCCCCCTACATTAAGCAGAAACTGCACTCATCAAGGTGACCAATGACCTTCTGACAGCAAAATGTAACGGTGACCACTCTCTGCTCATTCTCCTCGATCTTTCTGCAGCTTTCGACACTGTTGACCACCCTCTCATACTCTCTAGGCTCCAGTCACTAGGCATTAAGGACACTGCTCTCTCCTGGTTCTCTTCCTATCTTTCTGAACGCTCCTTCAGTGTTCTGTTCTCCGGCTCCACTTCATCTCCTCTTCCTCTCACGGTCGGGGTACCTCAGGGCTCAGTCCTTGGCCCCCTTCTCTTCTCCCTCTACACAGCCCCAATTGGACAGACCATCAGCAGATTTGGCTTTCAGTACCATCTTTATTCTGATGACACACAACTATACACGTCAGCCCCTGACCTTACCCCCGCTGTACTACAGAATGCCACTGACTGTCTGTCTGCAGTCTCTAACATCATGTCCGCTCTCTATCTGAATCTCAACCTCTCCAAAACTGAACTTCTTCTGCTCCCACCTTCTACTAGCCTCCCTAAATCTGACATTTCCCTCTCAGTGGGTGGCACCATAATAACGCCTAGGCAGCAGGCACGCTGTCTGGGTGTTATGTTTGACTCTGATCTCTCCTTCACCTCCCACATACAATCTCTTGCCCGCTCCTGCCGCTTACACCTAAAGAACATCTCTAGAATCCGCCCTTTTCTCACCATGGAGACAACAAAAACTCTCACTGTCGCCCTAATCCACTCCCGCCTGGACTACTGCAACTCTCTATTAATTGGCCTCCCCCTCACGCGACTTTCCCCTCTCCAGTCTATACTTAATGCAGCAACCAGGGTTGTCCATCTGGCTAATCGTTACTCGGATGTGTCCGCTCTTCGCCAGTCGTTACACTGGCTGCCCATTCATTACAGGATACAATTCAAAGTACTTGTTCTCACCCACAAAGCTCTCCACAGTGCGGCACCCCCTTACATCTCCTCCCTCATTTCTGTCTATCGGCCTAGCCGACCGCTGCGCTCTGCAAACGACTTTCGACTAACCTCTGCAGTAATCCGTACCTCCCACTCCCGACTCCAAGACTTCTCCCGTGCTGCGCCAATCCTCTGGAATGCTCTACTGCAAGATATTAGGACCATCCACAACTTGCATAGTTTCAGGCGCTCGCTCAAAACTCATTTGTTCAGAGCGGCCTATCACGTTCCCTAATCAGTCATTTTATGTTTGTGTGTGTAGCCCATTCACTATCTCCATCTACTCCCCACCCCCTGAAGATGGCTGGACCATCATTGTAAATACATTATTGTAAATACACACCTGTACTTTGTTTCTCCCCCACCTCATTGTAGATTGTAAGCTCTCACAAGCAGGGTCGTCTTATTTTGCTTTATTACTAGTGTTGAGCGATACCTTCCGATATCGGAAAGTATCGGTATTGGATTGGATCGGCCGATATTCAAAAAATATCGGATATCGCCGATACCGATACCCGATCCCAATGCAAGTCAATAGGACAAAAATATCGGAATTAAAATAAACCCTTTCTTTCCTTGTAGGTTCATTCTACATGAAGGAAAACAACTAAGAATAATGCAGCATGTATTTGGGGAGGTGGCGGAGACATTAAAGGCATAGAGGTTTAGCCAAATCAAATAGAATAGCATTATTTTTTTTTTTTTAAAGACGTTCGGAGTGACAAAGATATTGACTATGTAATTTTTTATTTTATTTTGTCAGATATTGATGTTTCACTATTCCACGCCCTTCCCCTTCTTTTTTTTTTTACTTTTCCCACACTTTCATCTTCTTCATCATCAGGATCTTTGACATCAACTTCTTCACCTTATTCATCTTCTTCATCTTCTACCTATTTTTTTTTTTTATTACATTCTTCATATTCATTTTATTCAACTATTATTATTCTTCCTATTCTACTTCTTCATCATATTCTCATTTGTGACAGGCATTCCCGTAGTTGTTATCTATAAAAGTTTGAAGATTACACCTTCCGTTCTGCCAGTCACAAAAGTTACATTTGTCCGCGTTCAGTTTGGCCTGCAGCATCAGGCTTTATCCAGGGGCACCACGAGGAGGAACAGACTCACCCCCATACACTGCTTAGTCTTCTTCTGCATATAATTTAGATAATATCTTTTGCTCTGATATTAAGTGTTATGCTTAATGTTCTTCTGCTCTTTGTTCTGCAGCCTCTTGTTCTTCTGCTTCTCGGTCTTCCATGTCGTCGTCTCCAGGGTCGTCGTCTCCAGTGTCGTCGTCTCCGCCGTCGTCGTCTCCGCCGTCGTCGTCGTCATCGGGGTGGTCTTCCGGGTCGTCAACTTTAGGGTCTTCAACTTGGAAATGTAGCAGAAGGTACAAGAAGGCTGAGAAAATGCCAAGAACCAGCTGATGGAACTGGAACTCGGATGGCTACCCAAAGGTTCAAGAGCCTATGGAACTACCGAGGACCAGCTGACGTTACTGGAACCCGGTTACTAAGCAGGAGGTACCCATGCTAAAAAGCACTACCAAGGACCGCCAGACGTTGGCGGAACTCGGATACCCAGAAGGAGGCACCTAAGCCAAAGGCTCTGCCCGGAACCAGCTGACGTTACTGGAACCAGGATGGGGAGCAGAAGGTACAAGAGCAAAAGACACTGCCGAGAACCAGCTGACGGTGCTGGAACCCGGATGCGTTGCCCCAGTGTGCAAGAGCCAATGGCACCGAGGACCAGCTGACAGTGCTGGAACCCGGTTACTAAGCTGTAGGTGCCTGCGCTTAAAAGCACTACCAAGGAACGCCTGGCGTTGGCGGAACTCGGATACCCAGGAGGAGGCATCTAAGCCAAAGGCTCGGCCCGGAACCAGCTGACGGTGCTGGAACCAGGTGGTGGACCACAAGGTCCACAGGAGAGGAGAGAACAGCTAGGCCGCGAGGCAGCCGCAGTTACCGAACACCAACAGTCCTACAGGGGGAGCTTGGCCTACTGGCACTACAGAACCAGCCTTGACTACCAATTCACGCAGCCCACATAGGAAGCTCCTAAACTGGAGGCACCCTGGAGTTGGCTAACTCGACCGCAACACGACGGGACAACGCATAGGTGTCTCAGTGAGTTTGACAGTACCCGGAAACAGCTGACGGTGCTGGAACCAGGCTGGGCACGAGGGAGTACCCATGACAAAAACGCTGCCGGGAACCAGCTGGCGGTGCTGGAACCCGGATGAGTTGCCCCAGTGTGCAAGAGCCAATGGCACCGAGGACCAGCTGACGGTGCTGGAACCCAGTTACTAAGCTGTAGGTGCCCGCGCTTAATAGCACTACCAAGGACCGCCTGACGTTGGCGGAACTCAGATACCCAGGAGGAGGCACCTAAGCCAGAGGCTCGGCCCGGAACCAGCTGACGGTGTTGGAACCAGGTGGTTGACCACAAGGTCCACAGGAGAGGAGAGAACAGCTAGGCCGCGAGGCAGCCGCAGTTACCGAACACCAACAGTCCTACAGGGGGAGCTTGGCCTACTGGCACTACAGAACCAGCCTTGACTACCAATTCACGCAGCCCACATAGGAAGCTCCTAAACTGGAGGCACCCTGGAGTTGGCTAACTCGACCGCAACACGACGGGGCAACGCATAGGTGTCTCAGTGAGTTTGACAGTACCCGGAAACAGCTGACGGTTCTGGAACCAGGCTGGGCACGAGGGAGTACCCGTGACAAAAACACTGCCGGGAACCAGCTGGCGGTGCTGGAACCCGGATGCGTTGCCCCAGTGTGCAAGAGCCAATGGCACCGAGGACCAGCTGACGGTGCTGGAACCTGGTTACTAAGCTGTAGGTGCCCGCGCTTAAAAGCACTACCAAGGACCGCCTGACGTTGGCAGAACTCGGATACCCAGGAGGAGGCACCTAAGCCAGAGGCTCGGCCCGGAACCAGCTGACGGTGCTGGAACCAGGTGGTGGACCATAAGGTCCACAGGAGAGGAGAGAACAGCTAGGCCGCGAGGCAGCCGCAGTTACCGAACACCAACAGTCCTACAGGGGGAGCTTGGCCTACTGGCACTACAGAACCAGCCTTGACTACCAATTCACGCAGCCCACATAGGAAGCTCCTAAATTGGAGGCACCCTGGAGTTGGCTAACTCGACCGCAACACAACGGGGCAACGCATAGGTGTCTCAGTGAGTTTGACAGTACCCGGAAACAGCTGACGGTGCTGGAACCAGGCTGGGCACGAGGGAGTACCCATGACAAAAACACTGCCGAGAACCAGCTGGAGGTGCTGGAACCCGGATGCGTTGCCTATTAAAGATTGTCTTCCTAGAGCCCCAACTAGCGGTGTTGGAGCAAAGGGTAAGCAGGGGAAGCAGAGTGTAGGCCGAAGCCTGCACTGGAGGCAGCTTTGTGTCTGCGTTGCGTTTGCAGGACACTTTGCCAGCTACACAGTGGGGGAACAGCTGGCGTTGCTGAACCCCACTGACACAATGGCGGGTGTTTTTCTCTGTGCAGCTAGCACTTCCGGGCAAAAACTAGCGGTGTTAGAGCCCAGGGGCAGCAGGAGCAGGAGAGGAGCAGAGTGTAGGCCGAAGCCTAGTTGAACCAATTTCAAAGGAAACCTTTAACCCCCCCCTCAGGTGTTACAAAGTACAAGAGACACACCTTGTGCAGTATTAATGCTGCACAAGTGAAAGGTTGCTCTATTAATTTGTCTACTTGCACACGCTGAATGAAAGACGTACACAATTTAGCCCATTCTACAGTCAAACTGTAGTGGAGGCGTGACTTGTCTTTTTAAGGAGACGCAGCACAGGTGTCCCAAATAACGCCTTGGTGCTTGGCGCAGCTTCCTGAGCGTTGTTATTTGCTGTACAGGAGTCTGCGCTCTTGTGTTATCCCATGGCAATGCCCTGTTAGCGCTGCCCGTCTTATGACCTCATTTCATGTTGGCCGGTGCGGTTAACGATGGCCATAAATCCCAGACCCATAGTGCCTTTTCATAAAGTCACACTGCGGTGATGGGATTCGTGGCCTTGAGCAGTAAATATTTTCGCCGCTCACACACGTCCTTACACCTGCTTCAGACTGGGCGGCCTCTGCTGATCCCTTCTCGCATGCCGCGGCCATGAAGCTGCACAGTCTGAAGAAGGCGGAAGGAGATGAGTGACGACAGGCGAACATATGCACTGCTTGTGCCCATAAACCACACCCTCGCTGACAAAATAAATAAGAAACCGAGGGGCGTTGTTTCGAGCAGGGCGGACGCACAGGCGCAGCCAGCTAACCAATAATGTGAAAAGACGGGAAGCGCTACCAAGGGGGGTGCTGCGTATAATTAGAAAGGAAAGTCACACCTCAGGGACAGTGGAATGGTCTCAATGAGACACATTTTGTACGTGTTGAGTTCCAACGTGGGCAAGGAGAAAAAGTCAGCCACCTTGTACAAATGCAGCAGTACTGCTGTACAAGGTGGCTGTTATACATAGAAACAACTGGGGGTGGGGGGCAGGCTCCCTTCAATTTCAGTTCATGTGCCTGCGTGGCGTTTGCAGGTCACGTTGCCGGCTACACAGCAGGGGAACAGCTGGCGGTGCTGAACCCCACTAACACATTGGCTGGTGTTTTTCTCTGTGCAGCTAGCACTTCCGGGCAAAAACTAGCGGTGTTAGAGCCCAGGGTCAGCAGGAGGAGGAGAGGAGCAAAGTGTAGGCCGAAGCCTGCACTGGTGGCAGCTTTTGGTCAGTTGTGCCAGCGTGGCTTGTGCTGGACACGATGTCGGCTACACAGCAGGGGAACAGCTGGCGGTGCTGAACCCCACTAACACATTGGCTGGTGTTTTTCTCTGTGCAGCTAGCACTTCCGGGCAAAAACTAGCGGTGTTTGAGCCCAGGGTCAGCAGGAGGAGGAGAGGAGCAGAGTGTAGGCCAACGCCTGCACTGGTGGCAGCTTTTGGTCTGTTGTGCCAGCGTGGCTTGTGCTGGACACGATGCCGGCTACACAGCAGGGGAACAGCTGGCGGTGCTGAACCCCACTAACACATTGGCTGGTGTTTTTCTCTGTGCAGCTCGCATTTCCGGGCAAAAACTAGCGGTGTTAGAGCCCAGGGTCAGCAGGAGGAGGAGAGGAGCAGAGTGTAGGCCGAAGCCTAGTTGAACCAATTTCAAAGGTAACCTTTAACCCCCCTCAGGAGTTGCAAGGTACAAGAGCCACACCTTGTGCAGCATTAATGCTGCACAAGTAAAAGGTTGCTCTCTTAATTTTGCTCCTTGCACACGCTGAATAAAACACGTACACTATTTATCCCATTATACTGTCAAACAGTAGTGTAGGCGTGACTTGTCTTTTTAAGAAGACACAGCACAGGTGTCAAAATTTACACCTAGGTGCTGGGCGCAGATTCCTGAGCATTGTTATTTGCAGTACAGGAGTCTGCGCTCTTGTGTTAATCCCATGGCAATACCCTGTTAGCGCAGCCCTTCTTATGACCTCATTTCATGTTGGCCGGTGCGGTTAACGATGGCCATAAATCCCAGACCCACAGTGCCTTTTCATAAAGTCACACTGCGGTGCTGGGATTCGTGGCCTTGTGCAGTAAATATGTTCGCCGCTCACACATGTCCTTACACCTGCTTCAGACTGGGCGCCTCAGCTGATCCCTTATCGCCTGCAACGGCCATGAGGCCGCACAGTCTGAAGAAGGCGGAAGGAGGGGAGTGAAGACAGGCGAACATATGCACTGCTCGTGCCCATCAATCACACCCTCGCAGTCAAAATATATGAGAAAACGAGGGGCGTTGTGTCGGGCAGGGCGGACGCACAGGCACAGCAAGCCAACCAATGATGTCAGAAGACGGGCAGTGCTAACAATGGGGGTGCTGCGTGTCATTAAAAAGTAAAGTCACACCTCAGGGACAGTGGAAAGGTCTCTAATGAGACACATTTTGTACGTGTTGAGTTCCACGCGGGCAAGGAGAAAAAGTCAGCCACCTTGTACAAATGCAGCAGTACTGCTGTACAAGGTGGCTGTTATACATAGAAACACCTGGGGGTGGGGGGCAGGCTCCCTTCAATTTCAGTTCATGTGCCTGCGTGGCGTTTGCAGGTCACGTTGCCGCTACACAGCAGGGGAACAGCTGGCGGTGCTGAACCCCACTAACACATTGGCTGGTGTTTTTCTCTGTGCAGCTAGCAGTTCCGGGCAAAAACTGGCGGTGTTAGAGCCCAGGGTCAGCAGGAGGAGGAGAGGAGCAGAGTGTAGGCCGAAGCCTGCACTGGTGGCAGCTTTTGTTCTGTTGTGCCAGCGTGGCTTGTGCTGGACACGTTGCCGACTACACAGCAGGGGAACAGCTGGCGGTGCTGAACCCCACTGACACATCAGCTAGTGTTTTTTCTGTGTAGACAACACTTCCAGGTGGCAACTGACAGTGTTGAAACCCAGGGAATCAAAGAGAAGCAGAGTGTAGGCCGAAGCCTGCAGTGGAGCAAGTTGAAAGGGAACCTTTAACCCCCCCCCCCAGGCATTTGTTGCTGAAAGAGCCATCTTGTACAGCAGTAATACTGCACATGGAAAATGGTGGCTGCTAAAATTATGCTCCTTGCAAACGCTGAAGTACACACTCATATAATGTGTCCCCTCACACCGTCAAACCGTCCCGGAAGTGGGACTTTCCTTTGTAATGTGACACAGCACATCCGTCATTCCAACCCCCTTGGTGCCGTGCGCCACCTCCTCAACGTTGTTTGGTTCTGTCATGGAGCCCGCGCTGTAATGTTATCCCTTGGCCATGCACAGTTAGCGGTGCCCGTCTTCTGACATCATTTAGGTGTCAGGCTGGCAGTGCCTGTGCGTCCAAGCTGCCCAAGATCCAACCTCGCAGTGTCATCTAATGTAATCCCACTGCGGGCCATGGGCATGCGCAGTGCATATCATCGCCTCTCACTCACCTCCTTCCTGCTTCTTCAGACTGTGCAGCGTCACGGCCGTGGCATGCTATTAGGGATCAGCTGACGCCGCCTAGTCTGAAGAAGCGTGAAGAAGGGGAGTGAGAGGCTAGTATATGCACTGCGCATGGCCATGGATACCAGGCCCACTGTGGGATCACATTAGACGACACTGCGAGGTGGGATTTCGGGCAGCGTGGACGCACAGGCGCAGCCAGGACGACAACAAATGATGTCAGAGGACGGGCAGCGCAAACTGTGCATGGCCAAGGGATAACATAACAGCGCAGGGCCCATGACGGAATCAAACAACGCTAAGGAGGCAGCGCACGGTGCCAAGGGGGTAGCAATGATGGCTGTGCTGCGTCACATTACAAAGGAAAGTCCCACCTCCGGGACGGTTGGACGGTGTGAGGGGACACAATACATGAGAGTGTAGTTCAGCGTTTGCAGGAACATAATTTCAAGAACGACCTTTTCCTTGTGCAGTATTAGTGCTGCACAAGGTGGCTCTTTCAGTAACAAACGCCTAGGGGGGGCGGGGACAGGTCCCCTTACATTTTAGTTGTGCCAGCGTGGCGGTCGCATGACACGTTGCCGGATACACAGCTGGGGATCAGCTGACGTTACTGAACCCCAATAACAGAGGAGCGACTGTTGACTGTGCAGACAGCACTTCCAGGCACCAACTGGCGGTGTTAGAGCCCAGGGACAGCAGGAGGAGCAGATTGGAGGTATTGCCGCACACACAGCGGGGGACCAGCTGACGTTACTGAACCCCAATAACAGAGGAGCGACTGTTGACTGTGCAGACAGCACTTCCAGGCACCAACTGGCGGTGTTAGAGCCCAGGGACAGCAGGAGGAGCAGATTGGAGGTATTGCCGCACACACAGCTGGGAATCAGCTGACGTTACTGAACCCCAATAACAGAGGAGCGACTGTTGACTGTGCACACAGCACTTCCAGGCACCAACTGGTGGTGTTAGAGCCCAGGGACAGCAGGAGGAGCAGATTGGAGGTATTGCCGCACACACAGCTGGGGATCAGCTGACGTTACTGAACCCCAATAACAGAGGAGCGACTGTTGACTGTGCAGACAGCACTTCCAGGCACCAACTGGCGGTGTTAGAGCCCAGGGACAGCAGGAGGAGCAGAGGAACAGAGTGTAGGCCGAAGCCTGATTGGAGCAAGTTGAAAGGGAACCTTTAACTCCCCCCCAAGACGTTTGTAGCTGAAAGAGCCATCTTGTGCAGCACTAAGGATGCAAAAGGAAAAGGTTGCTCTTTTAATTATGCTCCTTGCAAACACAGAAGTAAACACTAAAAATGTGTCCCCTTATACCGTAAAACCGTCCCGGAGGTGGGAATTTCCTTCGTAATGGGACGCAGCACAGCTGTCATTCCTATCCCCTTGGTGCCGTGCGCTGCCTCCTCAGAGTTGTTTTAAGCTGTCATGGAGCCTGCGCTGTTCTGTTATCCCTTGGCCATGCCCAATTAGCGCTGCCTGTCTTCTGACATAATTTGGTGTCAGGCTGTCAGTGCCTGTGCGTCCACGCTGCTCCAGATCTCACCTCGCAGTGTCGTCTATTGTAATCCCACTGCGGGCCTTGGATCCATGGACATGCACAGTGCATATCCTCGACTCTCACTCCCCTCCTTCCCTCTTCTTCAGACTGTGCGGCGTCACGGCCGTGGCATGCTATTAGGGATCAGCTGACGGCGCACAGTCTAAAGAAGGCGGAGGGAGATGGGCGAGAGCCCGAGGTGAAGATATGCACTGCGCATGCCCATGGATCCCAGGCTCGCAGTGTGATTCAATCAGAAGACACTGCGAGGCGGGTTCTCGGGCAGCGCGGGCGCACAGGCGCAGCCATCCTGACACCAAATTATGTCAGAAGACAGGCAGCGCAAACTGGCCATGGCCAAGGGATAACAGAACAGCGCAGGCTCCGTGACAGCTTAAAACAACGCTGAGGAGGCAGCGCATGGCACCAAGGGGGTAGGAATGACGGCTGTGCTGCGTCACATTATGAAGGAAAGTCCCAGCTCCGGGTCGATATAACGGTATCAGAGAACACATTTTATAAGTGTAAAGTTCTGCGTGTGCAAGGAGCTAAAATAAAAGAGCTATCTTTTCCTTGTGTAACATTACTGCTGCACAAGATGGCTCTTTCAGTAACAAACGCCGAGGGGGGGGGGACAGGTTCCCTTACATTTAGGTTGTTGTGCCAGCATGGCGGTCGCAGGACACATTGCCGGCTACACAGCTGGGGATCAGCTGACGTTACTGAAACCCAATAACACTGGGTCGTATGTTTAGACTGTGCAGCCTGCACTTCTGAGCCGCAACTGGTGGTGTTGGAGCCCAGGAATAGCAGTTCAGGTGGTAGAAAGATGAACACATCAGGAGACCTGGATGACACCCAATTACTTAATCAGGCAGAGGAGTGGCAAATTCCTGCGAGATCCAGGCCTGGTTCATTTTCAGGAAAGTAAGCCGGTCAACATTATCGGAGGATAGTCGCATGCGACGGTCTGTTAGTACACCACCTGCGGCACTAAAGACACGTTCCGATAAGACACTAGCCGCAGGGCAAGCCAGCACCTCCAATGCATACTGGCTTAGCTCTGGCCATGTATCCAGCTTAGAGACCCAAATCTTGAACGGGGAAGAGCCGTCTGGGAGTACACTAAGAGGGCAAGCCATGTAGTCTGTCACCATCTGACGGAACCGTTGCCTCCTGCTGACTGGAGCCGCCGGTGATGGTGTAGACATTTGGGGCGGGCACACAAAAGTTTTCCACAGTTGTGCCATACTTGGCTTGCCTTGGGCAGAGGCACTGCTTCTGCTCCCTCTTTGTGCAGAGCCTCCTCCTCCACTGCCTCGACGCACTGAGCTGCTTTGTAAAGCACTAGCAGCACTCCTCTCAGTTGGACTGGAGAAGATGATGGAATTCACCAGTGTGTCGTGGTACTCCCGCATTTTACGCTCCCGTGTCAACGCCGGGATGAGGTTTTGGACATTGTCACGGTAGCGAGAATCGAGGATGGCGTACACCCAATAATCAGGCACGTTGAGAATGTGGTCGATGCGGCGGTCGTCTCTCAGACACTGCAACATGAACTCTACCATGTGCTGCAGACTGCCAACTGGCCCAGAAACGCTGTCCCCTGCTTGAGACATGATCTCTGCCCGCTCTTCATCACCCCACCCTCACTGTACACACTGACCACTGGACAATGGTGGAACTCCCTCCTCTGGACGTAGCTCTTCCTCGTCCATTGACTCCTCCTCATCCTCCTCACAAAGGGTCCCCTGCCGACCCCTTTGTGAGGAACCACGTGGCGCTGACTGTCCAGAACCTGATGGAAAAGGTGACTCCTCATCCTCCACCTCTTCCACATCATCCCTTATCCCTTGCAGGGTTTCTTGAAGCAAGCAGATAAGGGGGACAGTCATGCTGACTAGTGCATCATCAGCACTTGCCATCCGCGTGGAATAATCAAAAGGACGCAAAACCTGGCAGACGTCCTTCATAGTTGCCCACTCTGTGGTTGTGAAGTCTGAGCGGCGCTGACTGCGACTTTTTTGCGCCTGATGCAGCTGGTACTCCATTACTGCTTGCTGCTGCTCACACAACCGCTCCAACATATGTAACGTGGAATTCCACCTGGTAGGTAGGTCACATATGATGCGATGTTCAGGAAGGCGAAACCGACGCTGCAGAGCAGCAATGCGGGATCTTGCCAAGCTGGAACGCCGCAAGTGAGCACACTCTAGGCGGGCCTTGTGCAGAAGTGCATCAAGATCCGGATAGTCCCTCAGAAAACTCTGCACAACCAAATTGAGCACATGTGCCAGACATGGGATGTGAGTGAGGTTGCCAAGGCCTAAAGCTGCCACCAGATTTCGGCCATTGTCACACACTACCATGCCTGTCTGGAGATTCGCTGGCACAAACCACACATCGCTCTCATGCTTTAGGGCATTCCAGAGCTCCTGCGCTGTGTGGCTTCGATTCCCCAAAGAAACTAATTTCAAGACGGCCTGCTGATGTTTGGCCATGGCTGTGCTCATGTCAGTCGTAACAGGTAAACGTTCACGGGTCCATGTGGAGGTGGACTGTGACGGATCCTGCAGCGAGGAATCTGAGGAACTGGTGTAAGAGGAGGAGTCAATGCGTACAGACTGGATTCCTGCAATCCTTGGAGTGGGCAGGACACGTCCTGCGCCACTCGCACGGTCTGTACCCGGCTCAACAACATTAACCCAATGGGCAGTGACGGAAAGGTATCGCCCCTGTCCATGTTGACTGGTCCACGCATCGGTGGTGAGGTGGACCTTGCTACTGACGGCGTTCAGTAGCGCATGTTTGATTTGTCCCTCCACATGCTTGTGCAGGGCAGGGACAGCTTGCCTGCTGAAGTAAAAGCGGCTGGGCACCTGGTACTGTGGGACTGCCAATGCCATCAAGTCACGGAAGCTGTCAGTCTCCACCAGCCTGAATGAGAGCATTTCCAGGGACAGAAGTTTGGCAATGCCTGCATTCAGAGCCTGTGCTCGGGGGTGGTTTGCCGAGAATGCCCGCCTTTTCTCCCATGCCTGTACTACCGATGGCTGTAGACTAGGCTGGGAGTGTGAGGATGACTGGGAACGTGGTGCTGTGGGTGGAATTACACTAGGTCTCTGGACAACAGTGCCAGAGGTTCTTCCATCGCGATCCAAGGAGGAAGCCGAACCAGCTGTGCGTGAGCTGGAGGAAGAAGCAACAAGAGCTGAAGAGGTGGTAGCTGCCGCTGTTGGTTGGCCTAGGTCTTCAGTGTGTTTTTGGAACTCCACCGCGGGCCTGGTCCGCACATGTTTCCACATATTTGTGGTATTGAGGTTGCTGACACTTTTACCTCTTTTTACTTTCTGACGACACAGCTTGCATTTGACAAAACAAATGTCATCTGCAACTGTGTCAAAAAAGGACCAGGCACTGCAAGTCTTGGGAGCGCCCTTTTTGGCTTTTGAAAGAGACAGGCTCCTAACTGGTGCCAAAGTGAAGGCTACGGGCTCTGCAGTCTTCCCCCTCCCTCTCCCTCTTTGGCCCGTTAGGGGAATCTCTTCCTCTGAGCTGCTCCCACCACCTTCCTGTTCCTCACGCCACGATGGGTCAAGGATCTCATCATCTCCACTACCCTCTGCCACCAACTGCTCCTCCTGGGTAGTCTCGGCAGCACAGTACGCACCAGAAAGCGGCACCTGAGTTTCATCATCAGATACGTACTGCGCTGTGGTCACCGCAGGCACTGACCCACCCGCCTCTTCAGAGTCAGAGAGACAAAGCTGTTGGGCATCACTGCACACTGCCTCTTCTTCCATTTCTCCAATACTGCTTGGCTGGCCCCCTGTTTCCAAGCCAAGAGATTCAGAGAACAGAAGTAGAGACGGCTCCTGTCCTGGGCTCTCTGACTGCCTGGCCAATTTGGCAGATGGTGAAGAGACAGATGGCTGCTCTCCAGTGGTCTGTGCCTGAGAGGATGTGGCACTAATTGAAGTCGATGCGTTAGCTGCCATCCATCCGACAACGGCTTCAATTTGATCTTCACGCAGCAGCGGTGCACGGCGCTCTCCGACAAAGCTGCGCATGAAGGACTGTTCCCTGCTGAAACTGGGTGATGGTGAGTCACCGGTGCCCGCAGCAGGCACAGAATCACCACGTCCTCTCCCTGCTCCTCTCCCTGCTCCACGCCCACGACCCTTACTCCCTGCCCTCTTCATCTTGGTTGACAGATAAAGATAAGCAGAAAAATACTAAGGCCTTAGTGTGCTTATTCCTGAAATGCTCCTCCTAACAGGTGTAAGAAACACTAATGTTGTAAAGTGTGGACTAGACTTTATTATTGATAAAATGTGGCCTACACAAGTGTTAAGTGGTGTTTGGTGAACTTTACTTTTTTTTTTTTGTGCAGATCGGGCTACAGAGCAAGTTTAACTCACACGGAGACCGTGCAGACAGCCGTAAACGGCGCTGCAAGGCCCAAAAACCCTCCTCTAGGTTATCCTATCTAGTGTTTTTCCACTATTTTGCTGGAGACGGGTGGAAAGACACTAATAGGAAATTGTTTACAAAATTTTCAACAGGCTGCACTAGTTGAAAAAAAAAGAAAAGTTATTTAACGGTATGAGGCAGTGACAAACCCTGAGCTGAATACAACGGGCTGTCGCTGCACACAGACTACAGGGCGAGCTGCGCTCACACGGAGACCGTGCAGACAGCCGTAAACGGCGCTGCAAGGCCCAAAAACCCCCCTCTAGGTTATCCTATCTAGTGTTTTTCCACTATTTAGCTGGAGACGGGTGGAAAGACACTAATAGGAATTTTTTAAATAATTTTTAAACAGGCTGCACTAGTTGAAAAAAATGAAAAGTTATTTAACGGTATGAGGCAGTGACAAACCCTGAGCTGAATACAACGGGCTGTCGCTGCACACAGACTACAGGGCGAGCTGCGCTCACACGGAGACTGTGCAGACAGCCGTAAACGGCGCTGCAGGGCCCAAAAACCCTCCTCTAGGTTATCCTATCTAGTGTTTTTCCACTATTTTGCTGGAGACGGGTGGAAAGACACTAATAGGAAATTTTTTAAAAATTTTTCAACAGGCTGCACTATTTGAAAAAAGGACAAGTTATTTTACAGTATGAGGCAGTGACAAAACCCTGAGCTGAATACAACCGGCTGTGGCTGCACACAGACAACAGGGCGAGCTGCGCTCACACGGAGACCGTGCAGACAGCCGTAAACGGCGCTGCAAGGCCCAAAAACCCCCCTCTAGGTTATCCTTGTAAGAGGGTGAACTGTAGTCCCACTGAGAGGGCACTAGGACCCTGTGGTTTTTGCCTGTTGCAGCAGAAGACAGACAGTGCAAAACTCCCAGAGACAATGTGTGCTGGGGGGTGGGGTCCAGTGTCTCGTGTGTGAAGTGAAACTAGGAAGTGAGAGCTGAGAGAGAAAAGGCGGGAAGCAAAGGAGAAGCTGCTGTGAGATCTTAAAAAAAAGAGACTGTGTGTGGATTTACTGCAAGTGTTTTTGGAGGAAAAGAAGCTTTTGAGAGACTTTTTGTTGCTAACGTTCCCCTGGAGAAGAGCTAACCTTTTGTTTAACTCTGTGAGAGACTTGTGTTGCTAACGTTTCCTGGAGAAGAGCTAACCCTTTATCTAAGAAAAGACTTAGACTTTACTAAGAACCCAGTACGAATTTGGAAGTCTGTGGATTCCCTATGCATTGAGTGGAGAAACAAGTCTGGCCAGACGGCTGATACAGAGACGGACGGATTGTCGTGGAAGCATTCCTAGGAGCTACAGAAGCAGAGACAACATCGTGAGACCACTAACTAAGTCCCCGGCGTTTGGGCTCGGCATCGGCCGACAAGACAAGAGGAGCTTGCTGTAACTTATTGGCGCTGAAGATATGGACTGGCTACAGCCTGTGCGGATTCCTGCCTGAGAGGAAATCTATCTCAGGATACGGTACCATAGTTATAGATACCCGGGTATCTCTGCTCAGAGTGTTAAGTTGTTAATTTAGAGGTGTATCTTATATTAGAGTTGTGTAAGTTATACTCAATGTGCCATTCCAGGGGCTCCCTTAATAACACTACATTCAATTTACACTTGTTCCTGTTTTTAGTTGCCTGTTAGGTAAATTTCTTACTAGTCTGTTGTAGTATACAGTTCTCAGGAGTAGTGTTGAGCATTCCGATACCGCAAGTATCGGGTATCGGCCGATATTTGCGGTATCGGAATTCCGATACCGAATTCCGATACTTCCCGCGTATCGGATACCGGAATCGGAAGTTCCCAGAATTCAAACAGAACGCAGCAGCCAATGAGGAATGATTGGAAGTGTGGGCACATCCTGTTTAGCATGGTGGGCATGTAAGTACTGGCAAGGCTGTGATTGGCTGCTGAAATGATGTCACTCTGCACTATAAAAAACGCTGCCGCCATTTTGCGCTCACTCTGCTGTGATTTCAGTTAGGGACAGGACGCTGTGTTCTAACTGAGGGCCAGTTGAGCTAGCTAATTGCTTTATTTTCCTTTCCAAAGGCTAATTTAGCAAAACGCTGTGTCTTCTTCACTGTTCACCTTGCTCTTGCCTTGCAGCGCTGTTTTAACAGCGTTCTGCAAGGTCTCTGTGTGTGTGTGTGTGTGTGTGTGTGTGCAGCTCACTCTGTAGTCTGTGTGCAGCCATATACCCGGTTGTATTCAGCTCAGGGGGGGTTCACACTGCCTCACACAGTTGTCCTTTTTTGCTCATAGTGCAGCCTGCTGCACATTTTTTCTCAAATTTCCTATTAGTGTTTTTCCACCCGTCTCCAGCTAAATTGTGGAAAAACACTACATAGGATAACCTAGAGGGGGGTTTTTGGGCCTTGCAGCGCCGTTTACGGCTGTCTGCACGGTCTCCGTGTGAGCCCAGCTCGCCCTGTAGTCTGTGTGCAGCCATAGCCGGTTGGATTCAGCTCAGGGTTCGTTACTGGCTCATACCGTGAGAAAAATTTTCCTTTCTTTCAAATAGTGCAGCCTGTTTAAAAATTTTAAAAAAAATTCCCTATTAGTGTTTTTCCACCCGTCTCCAGCTAAATTGTGGAAAAACACTACATAGGATAACCTAGAGGGGGGTTTTGGGGTCTTGCAGCGCCGTTTACGGCTGTCTGCACGGTCTCCGTGTGAGCCCAGCTCGCCCTGTAGTCTGTGTGCAGCCATAGCCGGTTGGATTCAGCTCAGGGTTCGTTACTGGCTCATACCTTGAGAAAAATTTTCCTTTCTTTCAAATAGTGCAGCCTGTTTAAAAATAAAAAAAAAAATTCCCTATTAGTGTTTTTCCACCCGTCTCCAGCTAAATTGTGTAAAAACACTACATAGGATAACCTAGAGGGGGTTTTTTGGGCCTTGCAGCGCCGTTTACGGCTGTCTGAACGGTCTCCGTGTGAGCCCAGCTCGCCCTGTAGTCTGTGTGCAGCCATAGCCGGTTGGATTCAGCTCAGGGTTCGTTACTGGCTCATACCTTGAGAAAAATTTTCCTTTTTTTCAAATAGTGCAGCCTGTTTAAAAATTTTAAAAAAAATTCCCTATTAGTGTTTTTCCACCCGTCTCCAGCTAAATAGTGGAAAAACACTACATAGGATAACCTAGAGGAGGGTTTTTTGGCCTTGCAGCGCCGTTTACGGCTGTCTGCACGGTCTCTGTGTGAGCGCAGCTCGCCCTGTAGTCTGTGTGCAGCTATAGCCGATTGGATTCAGCTCAGGGTGCGTTACTGCCTCATACCTTGAAAAACAATTTCCTTTTTTTCAAATAGTGCAGCCTGTTTAAAATTTAAAAAAAAAAAATTCCTATTAGTGTCTTTCCACCCGTCTCCAGCTAAATAGTGGAAAAACACTACATAGGATAACCTAGAGGAGGGTTTTTTGGCCTTGCAGCGCCGTTTACGGCTGTCTGCACGGTCTCCGTGTGATTTAAACTAGCTCTGTAGCCCGATCTGCACAAAAAAAAAAGTAAAGTTCACCAAACACAACTTAACACTTGTGTAGGCCACATTTGAAAAATAATAAAGTTTAGTCCACACTTTACAACATTAGTGTTTCTTACACCTGTTAGGAGGAGCATTTCAGGAATAAGCACGCTAAGGCCTTAGTACTTTTCTGCTTATCTTTATCTGTCAACCAAGATGAAGAGGGCAGGGAGTAAGGCACGTGGGCGTGGGCGCGGAGCAGGGAGAGGAGCAGGGAGAGGACGTGGTGATTCTGTGCCTGCTGCGGGCGCCGGTGACTCGTCGTCACTCAGTTTCAGCAGGGAACAGTCCTTCATGCGCAGCTTTGTCGGAGAGCGCCGTGCACCGCTGCTGCATGAAGACCAAATTGAAGCCGTTGTCGGGTGGATGGCAGCTAACGCCTCGGCATCGACTTCAGTTAGTGCCACATCCTCTCAGGCACAGAGCACTGGAGAGCAGCCATCTGTCTCTTCACCACCTGCCAAATTGGCCAGGCAGTCAGAGAGCCCAGGACAGGAGCCGTCTCTACTTCTGTTCTTTGAATCTCTTGGCTTGGAAACAGGGGGCCAGCCAAGCAGCATTGGAGAAATGGAAGAAGAGGCAGTGTGCAGTGATGCCCAACAGCTTTTTCTCTCTGACTCTGAAGAGGCAGGTGGGCCAGTGCCTCCGGTGACCACAGCGCAGTACGCATCTGATGATGAAACTCAGGTGCCGCTTTCTGATGCGTACTGTGCTGCCGAGACTACCCAGGAGGAGCAGTTGGTGGCAGAGGGTAGTGGAGATGATGAGGTCCTTGACCCATCGTGGCGTGAGGAACAGGAAGGTGGTGGGAGCAGCTCTGAGGAAGAGCTTCCCCTTACGGGCCAAAGAGGGAGAGGGAGGGGGAAGACTGCGGAGCCTGTAGCCTCCACTTTGGCACCCGTTAGGAGCCTGTCTCTATTCCAAAGCCAAAAAGGGCGCTTCCAAGACTTGCAGTGCCTGGTCCTTTTTTGACACAGTTGCAGATGACATTTGTTTTGTCAAATGCAAGCTGTGTCATCAGAAAGTAAAAAGAGGTAAAAGTGTCAGCAACCTCAATACCACAAATATGTGGAAACATGTGCGGACCAGGCACGCGGTGGAGTTACAGAAACACAGTGAAGACGTAGGCCAACCAACAGCGGCAGCTACCACCTCTTCATCTCGTGTTGCCTCTTCCTCCACTGTTGTCCAGAGACCTAGTGTAATTCCACCCACAGCACCACCTTCCCAGTCATCCTCACACTCCCAGTCTACTCTACAGCCATCGGTAGTACAGGCATGGGAGAAAAGGCGGGCATTCTCGGCCAACCATCCCCGAGCACAGGCTCTGAATGCAGGCATTGCCAAACTGTTGTCCCTGGAAATGCTCTCGTTCAGGCTGGTGGAGACTGACAGCTTCCGTGACTTGATGGCATTGGCAGTCCCACAGTACAAGGTGCCCAGCCGCTTTTACTTCAGCAGGCAGGCTGTCCCTGCCCTGCACAGGCATGTTGAGGCAAACATAAAACATGCGCTACTGAACGCCGTCAGTAGCAAGGTCCACCTCACCACCGATGCGTGGACCAGTCAGCATGGACAGGGGCGATATGTTTCCCTCACTGCCCATTGGGTTAATGTTGTTGAGCCAGGTACAGATCGTGCGAGTGGCGCAGGACGTGTCCTGCCCACTCCAAGGATTGCAGGAATCCAGTCTGTACGCATCGACTCCTCCTCTTACACCAGTTCCTCAGATTCCTCTCTGCAGGATCCGTCACAGTCCACCTCCACATGGACCCGTGAACGTTTACCTATGACCGACATGAGCACAGCCGTGGCCAAACGTCAGCAGGCCGTCTTGAAACTAGTTTCATTGGGGCATCGAAGCCACACAGCGCAGGAGCTCTGGAATGCCATCAAGCAGGAGAGCGATGTGTGGTTACTGCCAGCGAATCTCCAGCCAGGCATGGTAGTGTGTGACAATGGCCGAAATCTGGTGGCAGCTTTGGCCCTTGGCAACCTCACTCACATCCCATGTCTGGCACATGTGCTCAATTTGGTTGTGCAGAGTTTTCTGAGGGACTATCCGGATCTTGATGCCCTGCTGCACAAGGTCCGCCTAGAGTGTGCTCACTTGCGGCGTTCCAGCTTGGCCAGATCCCGCATTGCTGCTCTGCAGCGCCGATTCCGCCTTCCGGAACACCGCATCATATGTGACCTACCTACCCGGTGGAATTCCACGTTACATATGTTGGAGCGGTTGTGTGAGCAGCAGCAAGCAGTTATGGAGTACCAGCTGCATCAGGCGCAAAGAAGTCGCAGTCAGCGCCAATCAGACTTCACAACCACAGAGTGGGCCACTATGAAGGACGTCTGCCAGGTTTTGCGTCCTTTTGATTATTCCACGCGGATGGCAAGTGCAGATGATGCACTAGTCAGCATGACTATCCCCCTTATCTGCCTGCTTCAGTAAACTTTGCAAGGGTTAAGGGATGATGTTGTGGAAGAGGTGGAGGATGAGGAGTCACCTTTTCCATCAGCTTCTGGAGAGTCAGCGCCACGTGGTTCCTCACAAAGGGGTACGCAGGGGCCAATTTGTGAGGAGGATGAAGAGGAGTCAATGGAGGAGGAAGAGCTCCGTCCAGAGGAGGGACCGACACAATTGTCCAGTGGTCAGTGTGTACAGCGAGGGTGGGGTGATGACGAGCGGGCAGAGATCATGTCTCAAGCAGGGGACAGCGTTTCTAGGCCAGTTGGCACTCTGCAGCACATGGTGGATTTCATGCTGCAGTGCCTGAGAAACGAACGCCGCATCGATCACATTCTCAACATGCCTGATTATTGGGTGTTCACCCTCCTCGATCCTCGCTACCGGGACAACGTCCAAAACCTCATCCCTGCGTTGACCCGGGAGCGTAAATTGCGGGAGTACCACGACACACTGGTGAATTCCATCATCTTCTCCTGTCCAACTGAGAGGAGTGCTGCTAGTGCTTTACAAAGCAGCTCAGTGCGTCGAGGCAGTGGGGGAGGCTCTGCCCAAAGAAGGAGCAGAAGCAGTGCCTCTGCCCAAGGCAAGCCCAGTATGGCACAACTCTGGCACACTTTTGTGTGCCCGCCCCAAATGTCTACACCATCACCGGCGGCTCCAGTCAGCAGGAGGCAACGGTTCCGTCAGATGGTGACAGACTACATGGCTTGCCCTCTTACTGTACTCCCAGACGGCTCTTCCCCGTTCAAGTTTTGGGTCTCTAAGCTGGATACATGGCCAGAGCTAAGCCAGTATGCATTGGAGGTGCTGGCTTGCCCTGCGGCTAGTGTCTTATCGGAACGTGTGTTTAGTGCCGCAGGTGGTGTACTAACAGACCGTTGCATGCGACTATCCTCCGATAACGTTGACCGGCTTACTTTCCTGAAAATGAACCAGGCCTGGATCTCGCAGGAATTTGCCACTCCTCTGCCTGATTAAGTAATTGGGTGTCATCCAGGTCTCCTGCTGTGTTCATCTTTCTACCACCTGAACTGCTATTCCTGGGCTCCAACACCGCCAGTTGCGGCTCAGAAGTGCAGGCTGCACAGTAAAAACATACGACCCAGTGTTATTGGGTTTCAGTAACGTCAGCTGATCCCCAGCTGTGTAGCCGGCAATGTGTCCTGCGACCGCCACGCTGGCACAACAACCTAAATGTAAGGGAACCTGTCCCCCCCCCCATCGTTTGTTACTGAAAGAGCCATCTTGTGCAGCAGTAATGCTGCACAAGGAAAAGGTAGCTCTTTTTTTTTAGCTCCTTGCACACGCAGAACTTAACACTTATAAAATGTGTTCACTGATACCGTTATACTGTCCCGGAGCTGGGACTTTCCTTCGCAATGTGACGCAGCACAGCCGTCATTCCTACCCCCTTGGTGCCATGCGCTGCCTCCTCAGCGTTGTTTTAAGCTGTCACGGAGCCTGCGCTGTTCTGTTATCCCTTGGGCATGCCCTATTTGCGTTGCCTGTCTTCTGACATAATTTGGTGTCAGGCTGGCTGCGCCTGTGCGGCCGCGCTGCCCGAGATCCCGCCTCGCAGTGTCTTCTGATTGAGTCACACTGCGGGCCTGGGATCCATGGGCATGCGCAGTGCATATCTTCCCCTCGGGCTCTCGCTCATTTCCCTCCGCCTTCTTTAGACTGTGCGCCGTCAGCTGATCCCTAATAGCATGCCACGGCCGTGACACCGCACAGTCTGAAGAAGAGGGAAGGAGGGGAGTGAGAGTCGAGGATATGCACTGTGCATGTCCATGGTTCCAAGGCCCGCAGTGGGATTACGTTGGACGATACTGCGAGGTGGGATCTGGAGCAGCGTGGACGCACAGGCAGTGACAGCCTGACACCAAATTATGTCAGAAGACAGGCAGCGCTAATTGGGCATGGCCAAGGGCTAACAGAACAGCGCAGGCTCCGTGACAGCTTAAAACAACGCTGAGGAGGCAGCGCACGGCACCAAGGGGATAGGAATGACAGCTGTGCTGTGTCCCATTACGAAGGAAATTCGCACCTCCGGGACGGTTTAACGGTATAAGGGGACACATTTTTAGTGTTTACTTCGGTGTTTGCAAGGAGCATAATTAAAAGAACCACCTTTTCCTTTTGCATCGTTAGTGCTGCACAAGATGGCTCTTTCAGCTACAAACGTCTTGGGGGGGGGTTAAAGGTTCCCTTTCAACTTGCTCTAATCAGGCTTCGGCCTACACTCTGTTCCTCTGCTCCTCCTGCTGTCCCTGGGCTCTAACACCGCCAGTTGGTGCCTGGAAGTGCTGTGTGCACAGTCAACAGTCGCTCCTCTGTTATTGGGGTTCAGTAACGTCAGCTGATCCCCAGCTGTGTATCCGGCAACGTGTCATGCGACCGCCACGCTGGCACAACTAAAATGTAAGGGGACCTGTCCCCCCCCCCTAGGCGTTTGTTACTGAAAGAGCCACCATGTGCAGCACTAATACTGCACAAGGGAAAGGTCGCTCTTGAAATTATGCTCCTTGCAAACGCTGAACTACACACTCATGTAATGTGTCCCCTCACACCGTCCAACCATCCCGGAGGTGGGATTTTCTTTTGTAATGTGACGCAGCACAGCCGTCATTGCTACCCCCTTGGCACCGTGCGCTGCTTCCTTAGCATTGTTTGATTCCGTCATGGACCCTGCGCTGTTATGTTATCCCTTGGCCATGCACAGTTTGCGCTGCCTGTCCTCTGACATAATTTGTTGTCGTCCTGGCTGCGCCTGTGCGTCCACGCTGCCCGAAATCACACCTCGCAGTGTCGTCTAATGTGATCCCACAGTGGGCCTGGTATGCATGGCCATGCGCAGTGCATATACTAGCCTCTCACTCCCCTTCTTCACGCTTCTTCAGACTAGGCGGCGTCAGCTGATCCCTAATAGCATGCCACGGCCGTAACGCCGCACAGTCTGAAGAAGCAGGAAGGAGGTGAGTGAGAGGCGATGATATGCACTGCTCATGCCCATGGATCCCTGGCCCGCAGTGGGACTACATTAGATGACACTGCAAGGTTGGATCTCGGGCAGCTTGGACGCACAGGCACTGCCAGCCTGACACCTACATGATGTCAGAAGACGGGCACCGCTAACTGTGCATGGCCAAGGGATAACATTACAGCGCGGGCTCCGTGACAGAACCAAACAACGTTGAGGAGGTGGCGCCCGGCACCAAGGGGGTTGGAATGATGGCTGTGCTGTGTCACATTACAAAGGAAAGTCCCACTTCCGGGATGGTTTGACGGTGTGAGGGGACACATTATATGAGTGTGTACTTCAGCGTTTGCAAGGAGCATAATTTTCGGAGCCACCATTTTCCATGTGCAGTATTACTGCTGTACAAGATGGCTCTTTCAGCAACAAATGCCTGGGGGGGGGTTAAAGGTTCCCTTTCAACTTGCTCCACTGCAGGCTTCGGCCTACACTCTGCTCCTCTTTGATTCGCTGGGTTTCAACACTGTCAGTTGCCACCTGGAAGTGTTGTCTACACAGAAAAAACACTAGGTGATGTGTCAGTGGGGTTCAGCACCGCCAGCTGTTCCCCTGCTGTGTAGTCGGCAACGTGTCCAGCACAAGCCACGCTGGCACAACAGAACAAAAGCTGCCACCAGTGCAGGTTTCGGCCTTCACTCTACTCCTCTCCTCCTCCTGCTGACCCTGGGCTCAAACACCGCTAGTTTTTGCCGGGAAGTGCTAGCTGCACAGAGAAAAACACCAGCCAATGTGTTAGTGGGGTTCAGCAACGCCAGCTGTTCCCCTGCTGTGTAGCCGGCAACGTGACCTGCAAACGCCACGCAGGCACATGAACTGAAATTAAAGGGAACCTGGCCCCACCCCCCCAGGTGTTTCTATGTATAACAGCCACCTAGTACAGCAGTACTGCTGCATTTGTACAAGGTGGCTGACTTTTTCTCCTTGCCCACGTGGAACTCAACTCGTACAAAATGTGTCTCATTGAGACCATTCCACTGTCCCTGAGGTGTGACTTTCCTTTCTAATGATACGCAGCACCCCCCTTGGTAGCGTTTCCCGTCTTTTGTCATCATGGTTAGCTGGCTGCGCCTGTGCATCCGCCCTGCTAGAAACAACGCCCCTCGTTGTCATATTTATTTTGTCAGCGAGGGTGTGGTTTATGGGCACGAGCAGTGCATATGTTCGCCTGTCTTAACTCATCTCCTTCCGCCTTCTTCAGACTGTGCGGCCTCCTGGCCGTGGTAGGCGATAAGGGATCAGCTGAGGCCGCCCAGTCTGAAGCAGGTGTAAGGACATGTGTGAGCGGCAAACCTATTTACTGCACAAGGCCACGAATCCCAGCCACGCAGTGTGATTTTTTGAAAACACACTGTGGGTCTGGGATTCATGTCCATCGCTAACCGCAACGGCCAACATGAAATGAGGTCAGAAGACAGGAAGCGCTCACAGCGCATGGCCAAGGGATCACAATAGCGCAGACTCCTGTACAGCAAATAACAACGCTCAGGAATCTGCGCCCAGTACCTAGGTGCTAATTTTGACACTTGTGCTGCGTCTCCTTAAAAAGACAAGTCACGCCTCCACAACTGTTTGACAGTATAATGGGCTAAATAGTGTACGTGTTTTATTCAGCGTGTGCAAGGAGCAAACTAAATAGAGCAACCTTTTACTTGTGCAGCATTAATGCTGCACAAGGTGTGGCTCTTGTACCTTGCAACACCTGAGGGGGGGTTAAAGGTAACCTTTGAAATTGGTTCAACTAGGCTTCGGCCTACACTCTGCTCCTCTACTCCTCCTGCTGACCCTGGGCTCTAACACCGCCAGTTTTTGCCCGGACATGCGATCTGCACAGAGAAAAACACCAGTCAATGTGTCAGTGGGGTTCAGCACCGCCAGCTGTTCCCCTGCTGTGTAGCTTGCATCGTGTCCAGCACAAGCCACGCTGGCACAACCGACCAAAAGCTGCCACCAGTGCAGGCTTCGGCCTACACTCTGCTCCTCTCCTCCTCCTGCTGACCCTGGGCTCAAACACCGCTAGTTTTTGCCCGGAACTGCTAGCTGCACAGAGAAAAACACCAGTCAATGTGTTAGTGGGGTTCAGCACCGCCAGCTGTTCCCCTGCTGTGTAGCTTGCATCGTGTCCAGCACAAGCCACGCTGGCACAACCGACCAAAAGCTGCCACCAGTGCAGGCTTCGGCCTACACATTGCTCCTCTCCTCCTCCTGCTGACCCTGGGCTCTAACACCGCCAGCTTTTGCCCGGACATGCGAGCTGCACAGAGAAAAACACCAGTCAATGTGTCAGTGGGGTTCAGCAACGCCAGCTGTTCCCCTGCTGTGTAGCTTGCAACGTGACCTGCAAACGCCCCGCAGGCACATGAACTGAAATTGAAGGGAGCCTGCCCCCCACCCCCAGGTGTTTCTATGTATAACAGCCACCTTGTACAGCAGTACTGCTGCATTTGTACAAGGTGGCTGACTTTTTCTCCTTGCCCACGTGGAACTCAACACGTACAAAATGTGTCTCATTAGAGACCATTCCACTGTCCCTGAGGTGTGACTTTCCTTTCTAATGAAACGCAGCACACCCATTGTTAGCGCTGCCCGTCTTCTGACATCATTGGTTGGCTGGCTGTGCCTGTGCGTCCGCCCTGCCCGACACAACGCCCCTCGTTGTCTCATATATTTTGACTGCGAGGGTGTGATTAATGGGCACGAGCAGTGCATATGTTCCCCTGTCTTTACTCCCCTCCTTCCGCCTTCTTCTGACTGTGCGGCCTCATGGCCGCGGCATGCGATAAGGGATCAGCTGAGGCCGCCCAGTCTGAAGCAGGTGTAAGGACATGTGTGAGCGGCGAACATATTTACTGCACAAGGCCACGAATCCCAGCACCGCAGTGTGACTTTAGGAAAAGACACTGTGGGTCTGGGATTTATGGCCATCGTTAACCGCACAGGCCAACATGAAATGAGGTCATGAGACGGCCTGCACTAACAGGGTATTGCCAAGGGATAACACAAGAGCGCAGTTTCCTGTACTGCAAATAACAACGGTAAGGAATCTGCGCCCAGCACCTAGGTGTAAATTTGTACACCTGTGCTGCGTCTCCTTAAAAAGACAAGTCACGCCTCCACTACTGTTTGACAGTATAATGGGCTAAATAGTGTACGTGTTTTATTCAGCGTGTGCAAGGAGCAAAATTAAGAGAGCAACCTTTGACTTGTGCATCATTAATGCTGTTCAAGGTGTGGCTCTTGTACCTTGCAACACCTGAGGGGGGGTTAAAGGTTACCTTTGAAATTGGTTCAACTAGGCTTCGGCCTACACTCTGCTCCTCTCCTCCTCCTGCTGACCCTGGGCTCAAACACCGCTAGTTTTTGCCCGGAACTGCTAGCTGCACAGAGAAAAACACCAGTCAATGTGTTAGTGGGGTTCAGCACCGCCAGCTGTTCCCCTGCTGTGTAGTCGGCATCGTGTCCAGCACAAGCCACGCTGGCACAACCGACCAAAAGCTGTTACCAGTGCAGGCTTCGGCCTAAACTCTGCTCCTCTCCTCCTCCTGCTGACCCTGGGCTCAAACACCGCTAGTTTTTGCCCGGAACTGCTAGCTGCACAGAGAAAAACACCAGTCAATGTGTCAGTGGGGTTCAGCACCACCAGCTGTTCCCCCGCTGTGTAGCCGGCATCGTGTCCAGCACAAGCCACGCTGGCACAACTGACCAAAAGCTGCCACCAGTGCAGGCTTCGGCCTACACTCTGCTCCTCTCCTCCTCCTGCTGACCCTGGGCTCAAACACCTCCAGTTTCTGCCCGGAAGTGCTAGCTGCACAGAGAAAAACACCAGCCAATGTATCAGTGGGGTTCAGCACCGCCAGCTGTTCCCCTGCTGTGTAGCCGGCAACGTGACCTGCAAACGCCACGCAGGCACATGAACTGAAATTAAAGGGAACCTGGCCCCACCCCCCCAGGTGTTTCTATGTATAACAGCCACCTTGTACAGCAGTACTGCTGTATTTGTACAAGGTGGCTGACTTTTTCTCCTTGCCCACGTGGAACTCAACACGTACAAAATGTGTCTCATTGAGACCATTCCACTGTCCCTGAGGTGTGACTTTCCTTTCTAATGATACGCAGCACCCCCCTTGGTAGCGCTTCCCGTCTTCTGACATCATTGGTTGGCTTGTTGCGCCTGTGCGTCCGGCCTGCCTGAAACAATGCTCCTCGTTGTCTTACTTATTTTGACTGCGAGGGTGTGATTGATGGCCACGAGCAGTGCATATCTTCGCCTGTCTTAACTCATCTCCTTCCGCCTTCTTCAGACTGTGCAGCCTCATGGCCGCGGCATGCGAGAAGGGATCAGCAGAGGCCGCCCAGTCTGAAGCAGGTGTAAAGACGTGTGTGAGCGGCCAAAATATTTACTGCTCAAGGCCACGAATCCCAGCACCGCAGTGTGACTTTATGAAAAGGCACTGTGGGTCTGGGATTTATGGCCATCGTTAACCGCACCGGCCAACATGAAATGAGGTCATAAGACGGGCAGCTCTAACAGGGCATTGCCAAGGGATAACACAAGAGTGCAGACTCCTGTACAGCAAATAACAACGCTCAGGAAGCTGCGCCAAGCACCAAGGCGTTATTTGGGACACCTGTGCTGCGTCTCCTTAAAAAGCCAAGTCACGCATCCACTACAGTTTGACTGTAAGGGAACCTGTCCCCCCCCCCATCGTTTGTTACTGAAAGAGCCATCTTGTGCAGCAGTAATGCTGCACAAGGAAAAGGTAGCTCTTTTTTTTTAGCTCCTTGCACACGCAGAACTTAACACTTATAAAATGTGTTCACTGATACCGTTATACTGTCCCGGAGCTGGGACTTTCCTTCGCAATGTGACGCAGCACAGCCGTCATTCCTACCCCCTTGGTGCCATGCGCTGCCTCCTCAGCGTTGTTTTAAGCTGTCACGGAGCCTGCGCTGTTCTGTTATCCCTTGGGCATGCCCTATTTGCGTTGCCTGTCTTCTGACATAATTTGGTGTCAGGCTGGCTGCGCCTGTGCGGCCGCGCTGCCCGAGATCCCGCCTCGCAGTGTCTTCTGATTGAGTCACACTGCGGGCCTGGGATCCATGGGCATGCGCAGTGCATATCTTCCCCTCGGGCTCTCGCTCATTTCCCTCCGCCTTCTTTAGACTGTGCGCCGTCAGCTGATCCCTAATAGCATGCCACGGCCGTGACACCGCACAGTCTGAAGAAGAGGGAAGGAGGGGAGTGAGAGTCGAGGATATGCACTGTGCATGTCCATGGTTCCAAGGCCCGCAGTGGGATTACGTTGGACGATACTGCGAGGTGGGATCTGGAGCAGCGTGGACGCACAGGCAGTGACAGCCTGACACCAAATTATGTCAGAAGACAGGCAGCGCTAATTGGGCATGGCCAAGGGCTAACAGAACAGCGCAGGCTCCGTGACAGCTTAAAACAACGCTGAGGAGGCAGCGCACGGCACCAAGGGGATAGGAATGACAGCTGTGCTGTGTCCCATTACGAAGGAAATTCGCACCTCCGGGACGGTTTAACGGTATAAGGGGACACATTTTTAGTGTTTACTTCGGTGTTTGCAAGGAGCATAATTAAAAGAACCACCTTTTCCTTTTGCATCGTTAGTGCTGCACAAGATGGCTCTTTCAGCTACAAACGTCTTGGGGGGGGGTTAAAGGTTCCCTTTCAACTTGCTCTAATCAGGCTTCGGCCTACACTCTGTTCCTCTGCTCCTCCTGCTGTCCCTGGGCTCTAACACCGCCAGTTGGTGCCTGGAAGTGCTGTGTGCACAGTCAACAGTCGCTCCTCTGTTATTGGGGTTCAGTAACGTCAGCTGATCCCCAGCTGTGTATCCGGCAACGTGTCATGCGACCGCCACGCTGGCACAACTAAAATGTAAGGGGACCTGTCCCCCCCCCCCTAGGCGTTTGTTACTGAAAGAGCCACCATGTGCAGCACTAATACTGCACAAGGGAAAGGTCGCTCTTGAAATTATGCTCCTTGCAAACGCTGAACTACACACTCATGTAATGTGTCCCCTCACACCGTCCAACCATCCCGGAGGTGGGATTTTCTTTTGTAATGTGACGCAGCACAGCCGTCATTGCTACCCCCTTGGCACCGTGCGCTGCTTCCTTAGCATTGTTTGATTCCGTCATGGACCCTGCGCTGTTATGTTATCCCTTGGCCATGCACAGTTTGCGCTGCCTGTCCTCTGACATAATTTGTTGTCGTCCTGGCTGCGCCTGTGCGTCCACGCTGCCCGAAATCACACCTCGCAGTGTCGTCTAATGTGATCCCACAGTGGGCCTGGTATGCATGGCCATGCGCAGTGCATATACTAGCCTCTCACTCCCCTTCTTCACGCTTCTTCAGACTAGGCGGCGTCAGCTGATCCCTAATAGCATGCCACGGCCGTAACGCCGCACAGTCTGAAGAAGCAGGAAGGAGGTGAGTGAGAGGCGATGATATGCACTGCTCATGCCCATGGATCCCTGGCCCGCAGTGGGACTACATTAGATGACACTGCAAGGTTGGATCTCGGGCAGCTTGGACGCACAGGCACTGCCAGCCTGACACCTACATGATGTCAGAAGACGGGCACCGCTAACTGTGCATGGCCAAGGGATAACATTACAGCGCGGGCTCCGTGACAGAACCAAACAACGTTGAGGAGGTGGCGCCCGGCACCAAGGGGGTTGGAATGATGGCTGTGCTGTGTCACATTACAAAGGAAAGTCCCACTTCCGGGATGGTTTGACGGTGTGAGGGGACACATTATATGAGTGTGTACTTCAGCGTTTGCAAGGAGCATAATTTTCGGAGCCACCATTTTCCATGTGCAGTATTACTGCTGTACAAGATGGCTCTTTCAGCAACAAATGCCTGGGGGGGGGTTAAAGGTTCCCTTTCAACTTGCTCCACTGCAGGCTTCGGCCTACACTCTGCTCCTCTTTGATTCGCTGGGTTTCAACACTGTCAGTTGCCACCTGGAAGTGTTGTCTACACAGAAAAAACACTAGGTGATGTGTCAGTGGGGTTCAGCACCGCCAGCTGTTCCCCTGCTGTGTAGTCGGCAACGTGTCCAGCACAAGCCACGCTGGCACAACAGAACAAAAGCTGCCACCAGTGCAGGTTTCGGCCTTCACTCTACTCCTCTCCTCCTCCTGCTGACCCTGGGCTCAAACACCGCTAGTTTTTGCCGGGAAGTGCTAGCTGCACAGAGAAAAACACCAGCCAATGTGTTAGTGGGGTTCAGCAACGCCAGCTGTTCCCCTGCTGTGTAGCCGGCAACGTGACCTGCAAACGCCACGCAGGCACATGAACTGAAATTAAAGGGAACCTGGCCCCACCCCCCCAGGTGTTTCTATGTATAACAGCCACCTAGTACAGCAGTACTGCTGCATTTGTACAAGGTGGCTGACTTTTTCTCCTTGCCCACGTGGAACTCAACTCGTACAAAATGTGTCTCATTGAGACCATTCCACTGTCCCTGAGGTGTGACTTTCCTTTCTAATGATACGCAGCACCCCCCTTGGTAGCGTTTCCCGTCTTTTGTCATCATGGTTAGCTGGCTGCGCCTGTGCATCCGCCCTGCTAGAAACAACGCCCCTCGTTGTCATATTTATTTTGTCAGCGAGGGTGTGGTTTATGGGCACGAGCAGTGCATATGTTCGCCTGTCTTAACTCATCTCCTTCCGCCTTCTTCAGACTGTGCGGCCTCCTGGCCGTGGTAGGCGATAAGGGATCAGCTGAGGCCGCCCAGTCTGAAGCAGGTGTAAGGACATGTGTGAGCGGCAAACCTATTTACTGCACAAGGCCACGAATCCCAGCCACGCAGTGTGATTTTTTGAAAACACACTGTGGGTCTGGGATTCATGTCCATCGCTAACCGCAACGGCCAACATGAAATGAGGTCAGAAGACAGGAAGCGCTCACAGCGCATGGCCAAGGGATCACAATAGCGCAGACTCCTGTACAGCAAATAACAACGCTCAGGAATCTGCGCCCAGTACCTAGGTGCTAATTTTGACACTTGTGCTGCGTCTCCTTAAAAAGACAAGTCACGCCTCCACAACTGTTTGACAGTATAATGGGCTAAATAGTGTACGTGTTTTATTCAGCGTGTGCAAGGAGCAAACTAAATAGAGCAACCTTTTACTTGTGCAGCATTAATGCTGCACAAGGTGTGGCTCTTGTACCTTGCAACACCTGAGGGGGGGTTAAAGGTAACCTTTGAAATTGGTTCAACTAGGCTTCGGCCTACACTCTGCTCCTCTACTCCTCCTGCTGACCCTGGGCTCTAACACCGCCAGTTTTTGCCCGGACATGCGATCTGCACAGAGAAAAACACCAGTCAATGTGTCAGTGGGGTTCAGCACCGCCAGCTGTTCCCCTGCTGTGTAGCTTGCATCGTGTCCAGCACAAGCCACGCTGGCACAACCGACCAAAAGCTGCCACCAGTGCAGGCTTCGGCCTACACTCTGCTCCTCTCCTCCTCCTGCTGACCCTGGGCTCAAACACCGCTAGTTTTTGCCCGGAACTGCTAGCTGCACAGAGAAAAACACCAGTCAATGTGTTAGTGGGGTTCAGCACCGCCAGCTGTTCCCCTGCTGTGTAGCTTGCATCGTGTCCAGCACAAGCCACGCTGGCACAACCGACCAAAAGCTGCCACCAGTGCAGGCTTCGGCCTACACATTGCTCCTCTCCTCCTCCTGCTGACCCTGGGCTCTAACACCGCCAGCTTTTGCCCGGACATGCGAGCTGCACAGAGAAAAACACCAGTCAATGTGTCAGTGGGGTTCAGCAACGCCAGCTGTTCCCCTGCTGTGTAGCTTGCAACGTGACCTGCAAACGCCCCGCAGGCACATGAACTGAAATTGAAGGGAGCCTGCCCCCCACCCCCAGGTGTTTCTATGTATAACAGCCACCTTGTACAGCAGTACTGCTGCATTTGTACAAGGTGGCTGACTTTTTCTCCTTGCCCACGTGGAACTCAACACGTACAAAATGTGTCTCATTAGAGACCATTCCACTGTCCCTGAGGTGTGACTTTCCTTTCTAATGAAACGCAGCACACCCATTGTTAGCGCTGCCCGTCTTCTGACATCATTGGTTGGCTGGCTGTGCCTGTGCGTCCGCCCTGCCCGACACAACGCCCCTCGTTGTCTCATATATTTTGACTGCGAGGGTGTGATTAATGGGCACGAGCAGTGCATATGTTCCCCTGTCTTTACTCCCCTCCTTCCGCCTTCTTCTGACTGTGCGGCCTCATGGCCGCGGCATGCGATAAGGGATCAGCTGAGGCCGCCCAGTCTGAAGCAGGTGTAAGGACATGTGTGAGCGGCGAACATATTTACTGCACAAGGCCACGAATCCCAGCACCGCAGTGTGACTTTAGGAAAAGACACTGTGGGTCTGGGATTTATGGCCATCGTTAACCGCACAGGCCAACATGAAATGAGGTCATGAGACGGCCTGCACTAACAGGGTATTGCCAAGGGATAACACAAGAGCGCAGTTTCCTGTACTGCAAATAACAACGGTAAGGAATCTGCGCCCAGCACCTAGGTGTAAATTTGTACGCCTGTGCTGCGTCTCCTTAAAAAGACAAGTCACGCCTCCACTACTGTTTGACAGTATAATGGGCTAAATAGTGTACGTGTTTTATTCAGCGTGTGCAAGGAGCAAAATTAAGAGAGCAACCTTTGACTTGTGCATCATTAATGCTGTTCAAGGTGTGGCTCTTGTACCTTGCAACACCTGAGGGGGGGTTAAAGGTTACCTTTGAAATTGGTTCAACTAGGCTTCGGCCTACACTCTGCTCCTCTCCTCCTCCTGCTGACCCTGGGCTCAAACACCGCTAGTTTTTGCCCGGAACTGCTAGCTGCACAGAGAAAAACACCAGTCAATGTGTTAGTGGGGTTCAGCACCGCCAGCTGTTCCCCTGCTGTGTAGTCGGCATCGTGTCCAGCACAAGCCACGCTGGCACAACCGACCAAAAGCTGTTACCAGTGCAGGCTTCGGCCTAAACTCTGCTCCTCTCCTCCTCCTGCTGACCCTGGGCTCAAACACCGCTAGTTTTTGCCCGGAACTGCTAGCTGCACAGAGAAAAACACCAGTCAATGTGTCAGTGGGGTTCAGCACCACCAGCTGTTCCCCCGCTGTGTAGCCGGCATCGTGTCCAGCACAAGCCACGCTGGCACAACTGACCAAAAGCTGCCACCAGTGCAGGCTTCGGCCTACACTCTGCTCCTCTCCTCCTCCTGCTGACCCTGGGCTCAAACACCTCCAGTTTCTGCCCGGAAGTGCTAGCTGCACAGAGAAAAACACCAGCCAATGTATCAGTGGGGTTCAGCACCGCCAGCTGTTCCCCTGCTGTGTAGCCGGCAACGTGACCTGCAAACGCCACGCAGGCACATGAACTGAAATTAAAGGGAACCTGGCCCCACCCCCCCAGGTGTTTCTATGTATAACAGCCACCTTGTACAGCAGTACTGCTGTATTTGTACAAGGTGGCTGACTTTTTCTCCTTGCCCACGTGGAACTCAACACGTACAAAATGTGTCTCATTGAGACCATTCCACTGTCCCTGAGGTGTGACTTTCCTTTCTAATGATACGCAGCACCCCCCTTGGTAGCGCTTCCCGTCTTCTGACATCATTGGTTGGCTTGTTGCGCCTGTGCGTCCGGCCTGCCTGAAACAATGCTCCTCGTTGTCTTACTTATTTTGACTGCGAGGGTGTGATTGATGGCCACGAGCAGTGCATATCTTCGCCTGTCTTAACTCATCTCCTTCCGCCTTCTTCAGACTGTGCAGCCTCATGGCCGCGGCATGCGAGAAGGGATCAGCAGAGGCCGCCCAGTCTGAAGCAGGTGTAAAGACGTGTGTGAGCGGCCAAAATATTTACTGCTCAAGGCCACGAATCCCAGCACCGCAGTGTGACTTTATGAAAAGGCACTGTGGGTCTGGGATTTATGGCCATCGTTAACCGCACCGGCCAACATGAAATGAGGTCATAAGACGGGCAGCTCTAACAGGGCATTGCCAAGGGATAACACAAGAGTGCAGACTCCTGTACAGCAAATAACAACGCTCAGGAAGCTGCGCCAAGCACCAAGGCGTTATTTGGGACACCTGTGCTGCGTCTCCTTAAAAAGCCAAGTCACGCATCCACTACAGTTTGACTGTAGAATGGGCTAAATTGTGTACGTCTTTCATTCAGCGTGTGCAAGTAGACAAATTAATAGAGCAACCTTTCACTTGTGCAGCATTAATACTGCACAAGGTGTGTCTCTTGTACTTTGTAACACCTGAGGGGGGGGTTAAAGGTTTCCTTTGAAATTGGTTCAACTAGGCTTCGGCCTACACTCTGCTCCTCTCCTCCTCCTCCTGCTTCACCACGGGCTCTAACATCGCTAGTTTTTGCCCGCAAGTGCTAGCTGCACAAAGAAAAACACCCGCCATTGTGTTAGTGGGGTTCAGCAGCACCAGCTGTTCCCACACTGTGTAGCCGGCAAAGTGTCCTGCAAATGCAACGCTGACACAAAGCTGCCTCCAGTGCAGGCTTCGGCCTACACTCTGCTCCCCCTGCTTACCCTTTGCTCCAGCACCGCTAGTTGGGGCTCTAGGAAGACAATCTTTAATAGGCAACGCATCTGGGTTCCAGCACCGCCAGCTGGTTCTCGGCAGTGTTTTTGTCACGGGTACTCCCTCGTGCCCAGCCTGGTTCCAGCACCGTCAGCTGTTTCCGGGTACTGTCAAACTCACAGAGACACCTATGCGTTGCCCCGTCGTGTTGCGGTCGGGTTAGCCAACTCCAGGGTGCCTCCAGTTTAGGAGCTTCCTATGTGGGCTGCGTGAACTGGTAGTCAAGGCTGGTTCTGTAGTGCCAGTAGGCCCAGCTCCCCCTGTAGGACTGTTGGGGTTCGGTAACTGCGGCTGCCTCGCGGCCTAGCTGTTCTCTCCTCTCCTGTGGGCCTTCGGGTCCACCACCTGGTTCCAGCACCGTCAGCTGGTTCCAGGCCGAGCCTTTGGCTTAGGTGCCTCCTCCTGGGTATCCGAGTTTCGCCAACGTCAGGCGGTCCTTGGTAGTGCTTTTAAGCGCGGGCACCTACAGCTTATTAACCGGGTTCCAGCACCGCCAGCTGGTCCTCGGTCGTGCCATTGGCTCTTGCACACTGGGGCAACGCATCTGGGTTCCAGCACCGCCAGCTGGTTCTCGGCAGTGTTCTTGACACAGGTACTCCCTCGTGCCAAGCCTGGTTTCAGCACCGTCAGCTGTTTCCGGGTTGTGTCAAGCTCACTGAGATGCCTATGCTTGCCCCGTCGTGGTGCGGTCGGGTTAGCCAACTCCAGGGTGCCTCCAGTTTAGGAGCTTCCTATGTGGGCTGCGTGAACTGGTAGTCAAGGCTGGTTCTGTAGTGCCAGTAGGCCCAGCTCCCCCTGTAGGACTGTTGGGGTTCGGTAACTGCGGCTGCCTCGCTGCCTAGCTGTTCTCTCCTCTCCTGTGGGCCTTCGGGTCCAACACCTGGTTCCAGCACCGTCAGCTGGTTCCAGGCCGAGCCTTTGGCTTAGGTGCCTCCTCCTGGGTATCCGAGTTTCGCCAACGTCAGGCGGTCCTTGGTAGTGCTTTTAAGCGCGGGCACCTACAGCTTAGTAACCGGGTTCCAGCACCGCCAGCTGGTCCTCGGTCGTGCCATTGGCTCTTGCACACTGGGGCAACGCATCTGGGTTCCAGCACCGCCAGCTGGTTCTCGGCAGTATTCTTGACACAGGTACTCCCTCGTGCCAAGCCTGGTTTCAGCACCGTCAGCTGTTTCCGGGTTGTGTCAAGCTCACTGAGACGCCTGTGCTTGCCCCGTCGTGGTGCGGTCGGGTTAGCCAACTCCAGGGTGCCTCCAGTTTAGGAGCTTCCTATGTGGGCTGCGTGAACTGGTAGTCAAGGCTGGTTCTGTAGTGCCAGTAGGCCCAGCTCCCCCTGTAGGACTGTTGGGGTTCGGTAACTGCGGCTGCCTCGCGGCCTAGCTGTTCTTTCCTCTCCTGTGGGCCTTCGGGTCCACCACCTGGTTCCAGCACCGTCAGCTGGTTACAGGCCGAGCCTTTGGCTTAGGTGCCTCCTCCTGGGTATCCGAGTTCCGCCAACGTCAGGCGGTCCTTGGTAGTGCTTTTAAGCGCGGGCACCTACAGCTTAGTAACCGGGTTCCAGCACCGCCAGCTGGTCCTCGGTCGTGCCATTGGCTCTTGCACACTGGGGCAACGCATCTGGGTTCCAGCACCGCCAGCTGGTTCTCGGCCGTGTTCTTGACACAGGTACTCCCTCGTGCCAAGCCTGGTTTCAGCACCGTCAGCTGTTTCCGGGTTTGTGTCAAGCTCACTGAGACGCCTATGCTTGCCCCGTCGTGGTGCGGTCGGGTTAGCCAACTCCAGGGTGCCCCCAGTTTAGGAGCTTCCTATGTGGGCTGCGTGAACTGGTAGTCAAGGCTGGTTCTGTAGTGCCAGTAGGCCCAGCTCCCCCTGTAGGACTGTTGGGGTTCGGTAACTGCGGCTGCCTCGCGGCCTAGCTGTTCTCTCCTCTCCTGTGGGCCTTCGGGTCCACCACCTGGTTCCAGCACCGTCAGCTGGTTCCAGGCCGAGCCTTTGGCTTAGGTGCCTCCTCCTGGGTATCCGAGTTCCGCCAACGTCAGGTGGTCCTTGGTAGTGCTTTTAAGCGCGGGCACCTACAGCTTAGTAACCGGGTTCCAGCACCGCCAGCTGGTCCTCGGTCGTGCCATTGGCTCTTGCACACTGGGGCAACGCATCTGGGTTCCAGCACCGCCAGCTGGTTCTCGGCAGTGTTCTTGACACAGGTACTCCCTCGTGCCAAGCCTGGTTTCAGCACCGTCAGCTGTTTCCGGGTTGTGTCAAGCTCACTGAGACGCCTATGCTTGCCCCGTCGTGGTGCGGTCGGGTTAGCCAACTCCAGGGTGCCTCCAGTTTAGGAGCTTCCTATGTGGTTTGCGTGAACTGGTAGTCAAGGCTGGTTCTGTAGTGCCAGTAGGCCCAGCTCCCCCTGTAGGACTGTTGGGGTTCGGTAACTGCGGCTGCCTCGCGGCCTAGCTGTTCTCTCCTCTCCTGTGGACCTTCAGGTCCACCACCTGGTTCCAGCACCGTCAGCTGGTTCTCGGCAATGTCTTTTGCTCTTGTACCTTCTGCTCCCCATCCTGGTTCCAGTACCGTCAGCTGGTTCCGGGGAGAGCCTTTGGCTTAGGTGCCTCCTTCTGGGTATCCAAGTTCCACCAACGTCAGGTGGTCCTTGGTAGTGCTTTCGGGCACGGGTACCTCCTGCTTAGTAACCGGGTTCCAGTAACATCAGCTGGTCCTCGGTAGTTCCATTGGCTCTTGGACCTTCGGCTACCCATCCGGGCTCCAGTACCGTCAGCTGGTTCTCGGCAGTGTCTTTTGCTCTTGTACCTTCTGCTCCCCATCCTGGTTCCAGTACCGTCAGCTGGTTCCGGGCAGAGCCTTTGGCTTAGGTGCCTCCTTCTGGGTATCCGAGTTCCGCCAATGTCAGGCGGTCCTTGGTAGTGCTTTTTAGCACGGGTACCTCCTGCTTAGTAACCGGGTTCCAGTAACGTCAGCTGGTCCTCGGTAGTTCCATAGGCTCTTGAACCTTCGGGTAGCCATCCGAGTTCCAGTTCCATCAGCTGGTTCTTGGCATTTTCTCAGCCTTCTTGTACCTTCTGCTACATTTCCAAGTTGAAGACCCTAAAGTCGACGACCCGGAAGACCACCCCGATGACGACGACGACGACCCGGAAGACCACCCCGATGACGACGACGACGACGGCGGAGACGACGACGGTTGAGACGACGACGGCGGAGATGACGACACTGGAGACGACGACCCTGGAGACGACGACATGGAAGACCGAGAAGCAGAAGAACAAGAGGCTGCAGAACAAAGAGCAGAAGAACATTAAGCATAAGACTTAATATCAGAGCAAAAGATATTATCTAAATTATATGCAGAAGAAGACTAAGCAGTGTATGGGGGTGAGTCCGTTCCTCCTCGTGGTGCCCCTGGATAAAGCCTGATGCTGCAGGCCAAACTGAACGCGGACAAATGTAACTTTTGTGACTGGCAGAACGGAAGGTGTAATCTTCCAACTTTTATAGATAACAACTACGGGAATGCCTGTCACTAATGAGAATATTATGAAGAAGTAGAATAGGAAGAATAATAACAGTGGAATAAAAAGAATATGTAGAATAGGAAGAATAATAATAGTTGAATAAAATGAATATGAAGAATGTAATCAAAAAAAAAAAAAAAAAAGGTAAAGGATGAAGAAGAAGATGAATAAGGTGAAGAAGAAGTTGATGTCAAAGATGCTGATGATGATGAAGATGAAAGTGTGGGAAAAGAAAAAAAAAAAAGAAAAAAAAGAAGGGGAAGGGCGTGGAATAGTGAAACATCAATATCTGACAAAATAAAAAAAAAAAATTACATAGTCAATATCTTTGTCACTCCGAACGTCTTAAAAAAAAACAAAAAACATGCTATTCTATTTGATTGGGATAAACCTCTATGACTTTAATGTCTCCGCCACCTCCCCAAATACATCCGGCATTATTCTTAGTTGTTTTCCTTCATGTAGAATGAACCTACAAGGCAAGAAAGGGTTTATTTTAATTCCAATATTTTGGTCCCATTGACTTGCATTGGGATCGGGTATCGGTATCGGCGATATCCGATATTTTTTGAATATCGGCCGATCCTATCCGATACCGATACTTTCCGATATCGGAAGGTATCGCTCAACACTACTCAGGAGACCTTGGAGTGGCACAGTGATTTCAGCTGCTGCTGAGCTAGTGTATCTTTGGGGTGCATCTGCCTTAATATTCTCCATATTACCTTGATTATTTTGCCTTTGAGTAAATACCGTTGGAGATTTCTGCCTTGGTCTTGGTTTGTGACTCACTGGATCATATTCGGACCTCTGGTCATTACATTTTTGGCGTAGTCGGCAGGATCCAGTGTTTGTCATGGACGAGGGCGAGGCTGGAAATGACCCCGCTGTATCCGCATCCTCCTCGGGGGTTGGGGTTCCCCTGGCAGCCGCGGCAACCCCGGGAGGGTATGTGCCTGTAGGGGCTTTACTTCAGCACATGCCGAAATACGATGGGCGCAATATGGCGTTGCAAGATTGGGCTGAGAGAATCCGGAGTATTCTGTGCATGTGTAATTTGACCCCCGCGTTACGCGCTGAGCTGGCATTAAATGCACTGGAGGGTGATATTAGGCGTATGGTGATGGTGCACCCAGAATCAGAGAGGGATACATTAGAAAAGATTTTGGAACTGTTAGAGGGGAGTTTGGGGGGCCGAGCGAGTGTGGCCCAGCTTCGGTCCCTATTCTTTAATCGTCCCCAGAGAGAGTGTGAGTCCCTGATGCAGTACTCTAATATTTTGCAAGAGATGTTGAATGAGATGCAGCGACTAGACCCGGGGGCCATGGGGGCGTTCCAGGAGGTAGACCGCTTGCTCCGGGACCAATTCATCACCGGTTTAGCCAATAGACTTCTCCGGGACAAACTGTTGGAAATGGCCCGGGTTGCACCAGAGTTATCTTTCTGGCAGATTTACCGAGCTGCAGTGGAAAGGGAAGAGAAATCAGCCTATGTTCCCGAGGGGTCAGTGAACAGTGCCCAGCTGGAGGAAGGTGGGTCATCAGGGTCGGGGGGAGAGGGGCTGGTAAGCGTGGTACAAGCTTTGCATGCTGAGGTGAAGGAGTTGAAGCTGAAATTGTCTCAACTGACAGTTGATCCCGCCTCTACCCCCTCACGGGAACCTCCTGCCCCACCCCCTGGAACGGTGACCCCGCAAATGGCCAGGTCGTCCTATCAGAATGAGTCAAGCCCTCGCCCATGAGGAACAATCACCTGCTGGAAGTGTGGCCGCCAGGGACACATCTCGCGTTACTGCCGGGCGCTTACAGCCCCAGAAACCACGTCGCCAGCTTTAAACTTCCGGCCGCTGCCATGAGAGGGCAAGCAGCAGCGGCCCCACCCACACAAAGCCCTCGACGGAATGAACAAGATTTGTTTGCATGTAGTCCAGTGATAGAAGCAGAGTTTGAAGGGCGGAAGATGAGGTGCTTGGTTGACACGGGATCCGAATGTACTATAATGCCTCTAGAAGTATATGAGAGATACTTCAGTCGACTAGTGATTCCAGAGGATGGCCGAGTGATACGACTGACCGCCGCAAATAATGGTCAATTGTCAGTCAAAGGGATCATGTGGATGCAACTAAAAATGTTTGGTCAAGAGCTGGGGCAGAAATGGGTAGTACTGGTGGATCACCCCCCTAGAAGAGGGATGGAAGTGACGCTCGGAATGAATGTGCTGCGAGATTTGAATCACCAGATGTATGCCAGTGAAGGACCCCGATACTGGGCCCGTGCGACAAGACACCGACCCACACAGAGAATTCTACACCGTCTAGTGCTGAGTTGCGACTTGCTGAAAAGTGCGGTCCCAGGTGGCCGGGTGGGCCGGGTCCGAGTGACTTCGAGGGCCCCAATCCTGCTGGGACCCAGACAAGAGGAACTCTTAATGCTGCCTGTGGGAGCTGCACAGAGATTGAATGGGCTTGAAGTGCTACTTGAGCCCGCCCGAGAGGGTTCCTCATTTGCCAAGGTACATGTGGCCCGGTCTTTGGCGATTGTGAAGAATGGACGAGTGCCGGTCCGAATCATCAATGTTTTAGATGAAGCTGTTGCAATTCCCGCTGGGACCATACTGGCTGAACTGTTCGTGCCGGCAGAGAAGGTGCCGGAAAATGCAGGGTTTGAATTGCGACCAGACCAACAGTCATCCTGGACATTCGCGGTCGAGGTAGGCCGGACTGAACCTCCTACGGAGGAATGGAATGTTCATGTGATCATGGAGCAGATGGGAGTGGATCGGGAGAAGCTGACCCCCGTGCAGTTAGAGCAGTTGGAGAGAGTTTTGTGGGAACATCAAGAGACCTTTTCCCGACATGGAGAGGACTTTGGGTGTACCCAGATGATTGAGCATGAGATTCCAACGGGGGATACTCCACCCATTAGAGAAAGATATCGTCAAATTCCTCCGGCGCTCTATCAAGAGGTGAAGAGCATGGTGGCCAGTATGCTGGACAACCAAGTGATCCGAGAGAGCCGGAGTCCTTGGGCGGCACCTGTAGTTTTGGTCCGCAAGAAGGATGGGACACTCCGATTTTGTGTGGACTATCGGAAATTGAATGCCCACACCGTACGGGACGCATATCCTTTACCCCGTATTGAAGAATCCCTGTCGGCCCTGGGTCGGGCCAAGTATTTCTCAACGTTGGATTTGGCAAGCGGGTACTGGCAGGTCCCAATGGCTGAAAAAGATCGGGCCAAGACGGCGTTTGTATTGCCAATGGGGCTCCTTGAGTTCAACCGGATGCCCTTTGGCCTCGCTACCGCCCCGGGAACCTTCCAATGCCTGATGGAACATTGCTTGGGCGATCTAAATACTAGATACTTGCGGTATCGGAATGCTCAACACTATTTATTACTGTATTGTTAACATTGTTACCTATGACTGTTGTGTTTGAAACTGTTAAACTGTAAAGCGCTGCGGAATATGTTGGCGCTATATAAATAAAGATTATTATTATTATTATGTCCAGCAGACCAGTCCGTGCCATCTGTAGGTATAAAAAAACACATTTTTTTGTTATGCAGAGTGGATTAGGTACACACATACAGCATTCTACAATGCTATAAAATAAGCGTTAAAGGTGGTGACCATACTTTATGACTGAAAAACCCAGTGTCAAGTTTCCTTTAATTGGAGCTCCAGCATTATATTCAACTGTAATCTACACTGTCTCTTCATCAGTACTATTTTTGGCATCCATCCTAACCCTTTTAATCAATATGCTGTTCTCGTTAGCTGGATTCCCAATTTGGATCACTTCATTCTCAGTATACTCTTGGTACTGTTGCAAGATAAATCCCCAAAAGTTTAACAATTTTCTGGACCTTCAACCCGACTAATGTAGCACTGATGATCATGCCTTGTTCCAGTTCAAAAAAATTGCTTGATTTTCCTTTATAAATGTACATTTACACCAAAATTGATTAACGGACCACTTGCTCACTTGATTTTATGGTGCATTCCAGGGTCCCATATACTTTTCATACACGGAAGCTCAACACAAGAAATGGCAGCTTGTTGCTTTTTTTTGCTGGATAAAATCATTACAGAAATAAATCCTTGGTTTGACTTGTGGACTATGAGTAGTGAAGCAAATTCTCCCTGATAACTTGTATAACTTCATTAATATTCAACACTGATAATTCCGCATTTGACATTAAGAATACATGACCATTTGCTTCAGAAAGGGTAACAATTGAACAGTACAGACCCAGAGTTAAGATAAATAAGAAAAGACATATCTGTCAGCACTTAACCTCCATCAGGGGGTAACATGTCAATCTGCTTATATGTTATTCTAGACATTAAGTGATTGTGAATTTGTGACCCATCTGCTCACCCTTGATATTTATAGGCACGATGGGAGGAAAAAAAGTTCCACACATGCAAACAAAAGTTAGGTACATCACATTCACAGACATTTGTTACCAAGCAAAAGTTCATGAAAACTGAACTTTTAAAGTGTCAAAAACATCACTGATAAAGCTGAAGTATATGCCAGATGCTCCAACACAAGTCACTCACAATCTAAACATCATCATGGCAGCATTTGCTATCTGTAGTCAGGGCAAGTTGTAGACTAATTGACTCTCCTCATTAGTCCAGATTCCTCATCTAAAACCTTAAGACGAACAATGACTGGATTCAGCGGCTTGTTCCAGCAGCTGAAATGAAAGTGATATCTGGATTTTACTTACTGCTCATTTATTCCTCTTTTAATCAAGCTTCCTTAATGGATAATAGCCCAGTTAATTTTTACATGTCTTTACTATAGGGTTAAAGTTACTTGTTTCCAGACCGCTGATAACCGGATGAACTCTATGTTCAAAGCCAAACAAAATGTAACTTTTATTTGACGTAATCCAGCACACTTCATGGATGTAACACAAGAGAGACATACACCGGCTCTATTTCGCTGTTTATTTGAGAAAATGACCTTGTTTCCTCTTGCAGCATGGGTGGTACTTTAACAGGAAAAGTGAGATTACTCTTCAGAGGAATTAGACAAACAGAACCTTGAGAGAGTATCTCCTGCCATAGTTTATCAGATGTGACTCTAGCTATCTACACTGTACGGGCAGGACAAGGAAAGTAGGGAAGAAACTGCTGGCAGGAAAATTTGAGAAAAAACAAGATGATCTATTAGTTCCTCTACCTGTTTTGTTTATCTAGAATCTATCTGTATGCCTATTAGAGGTGAGCAGATTCTTTGAGATTCGAATTTACATACTCTGCCAAATTTTGACACCAAAAATCAATTTGTGGTGAATAAATTAACTTGAATTTTAATAATTGTAATATGAGTGGGGTAGATAGGAGAGGGGGAAACAAGAGAACCCTGGTGACTATAAGTTTACACTCTACTCTACAAGTGAGAGAGAGAGGACCCACTTACCATAAGAGCTTACACTGTACAGGAGTGGGCAGCACGGTGGCGCAGTGGTTAGCACAGCAGCCTTGCAGCGCTGAGGTCCTGGGTTCTAATCCCACCCAGGACAACATCTGCAAAGAGTTCTCTCCGTGTTTGCGTGGGTTTCCTCCGGGCACTCCGGTTTCCTCCCACATTCCAAAGACATACTGATAGGGAATCTAGATTGTGAGCCCCATCAGGGACAGTGATGATAATGTGTGCAAAAACTGTAAAGCGCTGCGGAATATGTTAGCGCTATATAAAAAATAAAAAAAAAGAAGAAGGAGAGAGAGGACCCCTCTGGCCATAAGAGCTTACATTGTATAGGAGAGAGATGACCTCACTGACCATATGAGCTTACACTCTACAGGAGAGAGAGAGGACCCTGCTTACCATAAGAGCTTATACTGTACAGGAGGGAGAGGACCCTGCTGACCATAACAGCTTACACTCTACAGGAGAGGGAGAGTCCTGCTGACCATAAGAGCTTTCACTGTACAGGAGTGAGAGTACCCCGCTGACCATAAGAGATTACACTGTGCAGGAGAGGGAGTATCCTGCTGACCATAAGAGCTAACACTCTACAGGAGAGAGAGGATATCGCTGACCATAAGAGCTTACACTCTACAGGATAGAGAGTATCCTGCTGACCATAAGAGCTTACACTCTACAGGATAGGGAGTATCATGCTGACCATAAGAGCTTACACTGTACAGGAGAGAGAGGACCCCGCTGAGCATAAGAGCTAACACTCTACAGGAGAGAGAGGATCCCGCTGACCATAAGAGCTTACACTCTACAGGAGAGAGAGGACTCTGCTGACCATAAATGCTTACACTCTACAGGGCCCTCACTCCTCTTGGTATCTATTTTGAACTGTGATTTTTGTGATGCTCTAATGTCTATTAGACATATCCCCTCTATAATTTGTAAATCGCTGAGGAATATGTTGGCGCTACATAAATAAAATTACTATTATTATTATTATTATTACTACAGGGGAAAGAGGAACCCACTGACCAAAAGAGCTTACACTCTACAGGAGAGAGGACCCCGCTGACCATAAAAGCTTACACTCTACAGGATAGAGAGAATCCTGCTGACCAAAAGACCTTACACTTACACACGGAAGAAAGGCTTTCTCAAGATGGAAAATGACTCTGCAGTATAAACTGCGCCACTTGGAGCTGCTGATCTGTTGTGACCCAGGTACTGACAACCACTGTATGAGATATAATAATCTTTAGGATTTCATAGCTGCAGGGCATTATGGAAAGATCTGTGCAATAATGCAAATCGATGTTAGATACACCATTTAGGTCCTCAAAGAGTAATCCCTTCAAATAAACAGACATAACCTATAGAGAACATGAAGGAGCATAAGATCCAATATAATAAAGTATAAATAGACTTTATTAAACAAAATTCAAAATACAAAAAATAGATAGAAATAAACTATCCACATATTGAAAACAGAATACAGAAAGCTGTAACCCTATAAGACAATTCATTTTGGATAATAGTCAGAGCTATAAATAGAATTATAGAGTAGAAGTATATTCACTGTAATATCATTTATACAATATAAATATTTAGCCTATCCAAGCTCAAAATAAGTAAACCAAAAAATGATGATGAATTTTAAAATGAATATACTATGAAAATACCATTTATCATTTCAATAGTGTCTAGGTATATATGCAAATCTATTACTAATATGGCTGTGTATAATGACATGTAGAAAACCTAATCCTAATAAATCAATGACTAAATAGCTAATTATTACCTGTGGACATTTTGTAGGAAGAAAAGACCAGGACTTCTGCATACCTCGACACGCATTTCACCGCTGCCCACAGTTTCATCTGGAGGTGAGAAAAATTGATGCTTTCTGATGCTTCAACAGCGTGAGAATGGTATAGGGTAAGTTTTTCTTTTTTTTCACTGGGATGTCATTTGATCTATCTATCTATCTATCTATTATGTCTAACTATATTTATTTTCATATCTAATTATGTACAGTGGGTATGGAAAGTATTCAGACCTCTTTAAATTTTTCACTCTGTTTCTTTGCATCAATTTAGTAAATTCTAAAAATTTCATTTTTTTCACATTAATGTACACTCTGCAACCCATCTTGACTGAAAACATTTTTGCAAATTTAATAAAAAAGAAAAACTGAAATATCACATGGCTATAAGAATTGAGACCCTTTGCTCAGACACTCATATTTAAGTCATATGCTGTCCATTTCCTTGTAATCCTCCTTGAAATGGTTCTATTCCTTCATTGGGGACCAGCTGTGTTTAATTAAACTGATAGGACTTGATTTGGAAAGGCACACACCTGTCTATATAAGACCTCACAGCTCACAGTGCATGTCACACCAAATGAGAATAATGAGGTCAAAGGAACTGGCCAAGGAGCTCATAGAGAGAATTTTGGCAAGGCACAGATCTAGCCAAGGTTACAAAAAAATTTCTGCAGTACTCAAGGTTTCTAAGAGCACTGTGGCCTCCATAGTCCTTAAATGGAAGAAGTTTGGGGCCACCAGAAGTCTTCCTAGACCTGGTCGTCCATCCAAACTGAGCAATCGTGGGAGAGGTAAAGAAGAACCACAAGATCACTGTGGCTGAGCTCCAGAGATGCAGTGGGGAAATGGGAGAAAGTGCCACAAAGTCAACTATCACTGCAGACCTCCACCAGTCAGGCCTTTATGGCAGAGTGGCCCGACGGAAGTCTCCACTCAGTGCAAGACATATGAAAGCTTGCATACAGTTTGCTAAAAACACATGAAGAACCCCCAGATTATGAGAAATAAAATTCTCTAGTCTGATGAGATGAAGAAAGACCTTTTTGGTGTAGTTTGTGTGGAGAAAACCAGGCACTGCTCATCACCTGTTGAATACAATCTTAACAGTGAAACATGGTGGTGGCAGCATCATGCATGGGGGTGTTTTTCAGCTACAGGGACAGGACAACTGGTTGCAATTGAACGAAACATGAATGCCGCCAAGTACAGAGATATCCTGGTTGAAAACCTCTTCCAGAGTGTTCTGGACCTCAGACTTGGCTGAAAGTTCACCTTCCAGCAAGACAATGACCCTAAGTACACAGCTAATATAGCAAAGGAGTGGCTTCAGAACAAATCTGTGACCATTCTTGGCTGGCCCAGCCAGAAACCTGGCCTAAACACAATTGAGCATCTCTGGAGAGACCTCTGGAGAAACCTGAAAATGGCTATCCACCAACATTCACCATCCAACCTGACTTAACTGGAGAGGATCTTCAAGGAAGAATGGCAGAGGAACCGCAAATCCAGGGGTGAAAAACTTGTCGCATCATTCCCAAGAAAACTCATAGCTGTACTATCTAAAGAGGGTGTTTCTATTCGATACTGAGCAAAGGGTCTGAATACTTATGACCATGTAATATTTTAGTTTTTTTTTTTTAAATAAATATGCAAGAATGTCAACATTTCTGTTTTTTTCCAGTCAAGATGGGGTGAGAAAAAATTAACTTTTTTGAATTTACCAAATGGCTGCAATTAAACAAAGAGTGAAAAATTTAAAAGGTATAGAAAACATAAATCGTAAATATTATTTAGGCCCTCTGATCTTAGAGATAAAAAAATATTCAGAAATTACAAGAATGGAAAGATGTAATCTTCAAAATGGCTGACAAAGGAGGGAATGTAGTCAACTGGTCAAATGATATTTATGAAAAACAGGCCTTCAAGTTTCTCTCCAATGGCAAGTTCTATAGGAGACTAACTCAAATATCTCTTCAAGAATTTCAAAGTAAACTTGTTTCTATTCTTACGGAAGCACATTAGGAGGAATTGAGACACTCAAACCCAAACTATCAAATTTTTATCTCCTCCCCAAGTTACATAAGAATGCCTTTGATCCACTGAGTCGTATCATAGTGTCCGGTAATGAGAGCTTAACAGAAATAATTTGCAGGATAATTGATTATTATGTAAAACCAATTGTCTTTAATTTGCCCTCTTTTACCCTAGACACTAGAGTGGCACTAAAGCGAATAAATCAATTACATCTAGAAGAAAATATGATTTTCGTAACAGCTGATGTTGAGGCACTTTACACCTCTATAAGGCATACCCAAGGTCTAGCAGCAGTCTCCTGGTTTTTATATAACACTATTTTGGACAGTACTATGAATAAATTTCTCCTAACTCTGTTGGAATTTGTTGTAACCCATAATTGTTTCACGTTCAAGGATCAGGTGTTCCTCCAGTTACAAGAAACAGCTATGGTGGCGGCCTGGGTCCACTCATATCCTAACTTATTTTTAGGCTTTTGGGAATGTGACATTTTTCAGTGTTCAGCCATCCCTGGTATTGATAAAATTCAGAATTGGATAAGATACCTTGATGATATTCTCTTTGTTTGGGAAGGTACCGGGGATGAGCTGAAAGATTTAAAGTCTACCCTGAATAAGAATGACATGAACATTTACTTGGTCAAAGGAGCGCCAAAAGGAAACTGTCACCAGAATGGCTTAAACCCCATTCTGGTGTCAGAGTTCCTTTTGGAGCTCCTTTGACCGAGTTTTACCCTTTTCCTGTTTCTTTCCTCCTTCTGAGGTGTTCGGCTGGAGCTGCGGGGGGACTGTGCGCCCTCTTCTCACTAGGGCTACCTATCCAGCGCTCCTAAAGAATCCGCCTTTTACTGACTTTGATGAACATTTACTTGACCTATTCCTACGGACATAGGGTAACCTATTTAGACATTTACATTTCCATAAATAATGATGGTTCTGTTCTTACCACCATTTTCAGAAAACCCTTGGCTACTAACTCCATTCTACATGCGCAATCATCTCATCTGCCTTCCACAATTAGATCAATTCCAGTGGGACAATATTTGAGGGCTAAAAGAATTTGTCTACGAGGATGCATATCAGGATCAAGCTGCAGATCTTTATTCTAGATTCTGAGAAAGGGGCTATTGGCATAGATCAATTCGACATGCCTATAGGAGAGCACAGAATGTATCTAGAAATCAGTTGCTCCATCAAAATAATAACAGGAAGAAAGCATCTGGTACATCTAAGGTGAGATTAATTACATCTTATAACAGCCAGTGGAGGGAATTGACTGAAATTATTCATAACTGGTGGAATGTCTTGATGGTTGATCCAATTTTGAGGAAAACTGTCACAAGCCTTTGATAACAGCAAAAAGATCTGTTAATAAGAAGTCACTATTCTCCTGTTAAACTATCACACAACAGTCTTTTAGGAGAAATACATGTTTTTTTGCTAATACAGTCAAAAGTAAACAATTCTATAATTTCGATGGAACTAACATTTTTCAAATTAAAAAATATCTGACCTGCACATCGCAAGGTGTAATATATCTTGCATTGTGTCCATGTGATAAAATATATATTGGCATGACAACAAGAGTGTTACGCATAAGGATACGGGAACATGTGCGAGACATAGAGAAAACCAAGGAGGCCAAAGAAGGCAAACAGCTTAAGACCCTCCCATAACATTTTAAAGCAGTTCACAACTCCGATGCAAGGGGTCTCCATATCATGGCCATAGATCAGGTAACCTTGGGCATGAGTTGTGGGAATGTATTCAAAGTTCTTTCCCAAGTTGAGAACCGATGGATCATTAGGCCCAATACCTTGGTACCCCATGGATTAAATGAGAGCCATGTGTTTGGATCCTTTCTTTAGTATCATCGCTCGCTAAGGGTTCTTTTTAGTTTTAGAGTTCTGTATATGTTTTTTTGCGGCATGCTTTAAATTGTGGATTTTAACCATTTATATATCTTTTCAGATTGTTATTGATTTACCTTTATGGATGGTCGTTTTTTTTCGTTGCTATTTGTCGGGGATCCGTTTATGTTCATCTGGCCATGGATCATCTTTGAGTCCTCAAGTGTTCCTCCGTTGATCCTTCAGAATAAACTTCTATAATAGAAAACAAAATTAAGAAGGATTTAATAATTTTAACTGTATGGACTTTCATTTTTTGTGTATTACAATTTGCAATTTTTTATATATATGTGCATTCACTCAAGATATTTTTATTAATTGGGTCTAGATCTTAAATTAATGATAAATTAGTTTAAAAATATTCCATTTAATGTTTGACACCTTATTTTCCCTTCACTAACTTCCCCTTTTTATATTTGGATCTTGAACCTTCCAAAAAAAAATTTCACTTGTCCCTTTATCACATTGTCCCTTTAACAATATTTAATGACATTTATATACACCACCGTTCGAAAGTTTAGGGTCACCTAAAAATTTCCTTGTTTTTTAAAGAAAAGCACAGTTTTTTTTTCCAATGAACCTAACATTAAATGATGATAACCTACTCAAAAGTGAATATACAGAATTCGAATATCAGAAGCTTTAAAATAATTTTATTAAATATTAATATTAAAAACAGCGGGAAACTGACAGCAAAATATCACAGTTAATATCATAGTACAAAAAGTGAATACACCATAAGAGGCATAGATCCCATAGCATATACATATATAACTGACTAACCCCCAAAGATATCCATATAAAGTGCGAATCTTATAAGCAGTCTATTAAGACTGGGTAAAATGCATAAGTGGTATATAGAGGATATAAGTACCAGTATAATAGTGATCCGTGGCTCCCAAAGGACTCCAGCTCCAACGTACATTTTACCACTGTGGCTTTTTCAAGGAGGACTTGGGAGCCACGGATCACTATTATACTGGTACTTATAGCTTCTATATACCACTTATGCATTTTACCCAGTCTTAATAGACTGCTTATAAGATTCGCTGTAAGAAAAACTAATGGATGGTTAGAATACCCATGAAAACCATTGTGCAAGTATGTTAGCACAGCTGAAGACAGTTTGGCTGATTACAGAACCTATAAACCTGACCTTCATTTGAGCTAGTTGAGAATCTAGAGCATACATTTGTTGGTTCCATTAAACTCTCAAATGGCCAGAAAAAAAGAACTTTCATGTGAAACTCAACAGTCTATTCTTGTTCTTAGAAATTAAGGCTTTCCATGTGAGAAATTGCGAAGAAACTGAAGATTTCCTACATTGGTGTTTACTACTCCCTTCAGAGGAGAGCACAAACAGGCTCTAACCAGAATAGAAAGAGAAGAGGGAGGTCTATATTTTGATAAATCAATGCCTCACAGGTCCTTAACTGGCAGCTTCATTAAATAGTACTTGAAAAACTCTAGAGTCAACGTCTACAGTGAAGAAGCGACTCTGGGATGCTGGCCTTCAGGGCAGAGTGGCAAAGAAAAAGCCTTATCTGAGGCTGACTAATAAAAGGAAAAGATTAATATGGGCAAAAGAACACAGATATTGGACAGTGGAAGATTGGAAAAAAGTGTTAAGGACAGACGAATCCAAGTTTGAGGTGTTTGGATCACACAGAAGAACCTTTGTGAGACACAGAACAACTGAAAAGATGCTGGAAGAGTTCCTGACGCCATCTGTCAAGCATGGTCAAGGTAATGTGATGGTCTGGAGTTGCTGTGGTGCTGGTAAAGTGGGAGATTTGTACAAGGTAAAAAAAATTTTGAATAAGGAACGCTATCACTCCATTTTGAAACGTCATGCCATACCCTGTGGACAGCACTTGATTGGAGCCAATTTCATCCTACAACAGGACACTGACCCAAAGCACACCCCCAAGTTATGCAAGAACTATTTAGGGAAGAAGCAGGCAGCTCGTATTCTATCTGTAGTGGCGTGGTCAGCGCAGTCACCAGATCCCAACCCCATTGAGCTGTTGTGGGAGCAGCTTGACCATATGGTATGCAAAAAGTGCGCATCAAGCCAAACCAACTTGTGGGAGGGGCTTCTGGATTACCTCACCAAATTAACTGCTAGAATGCCAAAGTTCTGCAATGCTGTAATTGCGGCAAAGGGAGCATTCTTTGACGAAAGCAAAGTTTGAAGGAGAAAATTATTATTTCAAATAAAAATCTTTTTTTTAAACCTTGTCAATGTCTGGACTAGATTTTCAGTTCATTTGGCAGCTCACTTTACTAATCATGGAAAACACCAAATTGTCTGGGTGGCCCTAAACTTTTGAACGATAGTTTTTACACTTTTATTTTTCATTTTTCCTTCTCCTCTTTGTGCTACTTTTTTCGTTTATGCACTTCATGTCCCCTGTGGTTTTCTTATTTTATTTTAGTAACGCATTATTCACTTTTTGCACACTTAACACTGCCCCTTTACTTTCATTATGCAGTTTAACAACACTTCAACTCTTATCCTATTTATTTATTTTTCCATACACGTATATCTAATTTTGAGTTTCCTTTTTCCACCCTTTTTTCATTTTGTCTACATTCCATATTTGTTACCTGCCATTCATTATATTCATTGATTTCTTTTCCATGGTCAGTGCGCAAGCCCATGCCTCGCTACACCCGGGCCTTCCCGATGCGCTCCACCGGCACGCACGTGATCCCTGCTGCTTAGCAGCGGTGGATTGCTTGCGTTCCATAGGCGAAGGAGGAAGTGCCCCCACGTGGTGTGATGACATTCGCGCATGCACCGCTCATTCACCTAATACCAGATGCCCCTGATTGGTACAACTTCCTTCATATACTGACACACATGACTGTTAGCCACGTCTCCTGATGAAGACGGGCGAAACGCGTGTGGAAGTGGCAGGCGTGGATTCAATTTTTGTTGAATACCATGTAAGTTATAGCGCTGGCACTTGCACTTTTATTATGGATACTCAGTTTAACCTACATGCGCTGATATGCACTGTGGCACTTTACTAATGGATTAATCAATATCCATGTTCCCTGTCCACTTGGAGTTTGACCCCTTATGGGACTAACTAGGAACGTGGCTATCGTGACCCCTTGGCAGTTAATGTGCTCTTACATCATATGCAGCACGTAATAACTCTTTCTATTTATTTATCTCTATTAGTGTAATTAAGTTGTCAACTATGCTATACTCTGGTTCACAAAATCCCCATGTTTCCTGCTTTTGGTAATGTTATTCTGGATTGATGAAATTTTGCATAAATATAATATTAATAAATTGATTGCATTTCGGTAAATAAACTTTTGACCCTTTTCTTGTGGTTTTCCATACCCAGCTAGGGTTTTTGTGTGGTAAAAATTTAAAAGGGTATGAATATTTTCCGTGCCCACTGTAAACTACATCTATATTTGTCTGTCTACATTATGTTTATTGATCTGAAGGAAGGCAGTGTATGAAAAAAATCTTCCTGCAGGGAAAATATAAATAAACTGGAAAAGTACAACGTATACTATATTACTACAATCTTTTTTATTTTAGAGATTTGTTGTTATAAACTGTGGATCACCCTTAACCCCTTTAACATTATGCTGTTTTTAAGGTCCAACATGTTGTGCAGAATAATTTCTTAATACATTTTAATGACACAGCTCAAAGCCCTTGTACAATTCCAGAATGAATTAATTTAATTTTCTTTGGCTATAGGCATCATTTTGGGAGTTTAAACTATTACTACCGTATATATGCAGCGCCCCAGAGATCTGGTCGTTGCAGTAACATCGCTCTGCTACTAAGGGGAGTGATGGTACGTCTGATGGCACTGAAGGGATTCTACTGACCAGGTATCACTAGCACACATTACACTTCACACTCCGGCCACTAGGGGGAGCAAAAGGCTTATTTATTGGGCCACTTCTCACATTGGTAAAAGTAGGGGTCGGACAGGAAGTTAGGCAGAACGAAGCCTGGGAGAGCTCCAGGGAGGACCTGTCAGAACTGGGAAATCTGGCAGGTACCTAGCGAAAGGACAGATTGTTACGGAACCGCGCCTGCACTACCTTGCGGCGGTATCCTAAGAAAGAGACACGAAGCGAAGGATATTGTGGAACAGTGAGAAACGAGATCAGCACAAAGGAGATCCAGTAGGAGTCGTGCCCCGAGAACGGCAACATCTTACTGAGGCGCATAGCCGGTGGCCGGAGCACCGAAGTAGTAACAGTCTCCACGCATTACTTCAAACAGCGGCAGGACAGTTAATTACAGGTTGGCTGTCTACCATACAACACCTAAGAAGGACATAGGAGGCAATCGTGGGAGAGGGGCGACACTAGGGTTCCAGAATAACTCCAGGCCTACCTGTCATAAAGGTGCGTCCTAGCCATAACATACCTGGGGGACGGAGAAGAGAAAGATCTAGAAAGAACGAGAACAGAAGTTGTGAGGACTATCCTGAATGCTCAGCAGGTAAGCACTACAACACACAGGCGCTAGTGGGTAGACACTGATTTCCACCTGCAAAGGGAGCTCTGGATGTGCCTTCGGACCGGCCGGTCTCAGACAGCCCTGTTGAAAGTACCCTGGATTGAGGATCCTGAAACCTTCAGTAAAAGGTAAAGAAACTGAACCCTGTGTCCTCGTTATTCCTCGCACTACGCACGATCACCCTTTATTGGACGCCCCTTAGCAGGGTCACGGACCGGGTCCAGCCACCGTGACAACCCCAGAACTGAGACAGAAAGGACCGGTACCAAGTAACCTGTGGCCCTGTGTCTGGGGGCGATCCAACTACTCATGTATTAGCTGAGTCTTCCTGCACATTTTTTGTGCTGAAAATGCCCCCATCGGCTCATACATGAGTCATTGTCCAGAAATCGGCGGGGGAGCGGCAGAGCGGTGGCAGGAGCCGGCAGCTGTGGCTGTAACTGTGCAGCTGCTAAAGAGAAATGAATATTAATTTCTCTTATAGCACAATGACAATGACAGCTGAAGCTGCAGCCGCTGACTTCCAGAAGACATCATAATCACCCTCCTCTGCGTCGTCGCAGCATCTCGTTGGTCCGGGCGCCGGCAACTCTTCCTGTGCTGAGCGATCACATGGTACCGCTAATTAAGGTAATGAATAGGCATGCACCTCCACTCCCAAAGGTGTGGAGCGCATATTCATTACTTTAATGAGCGGTGCCACATGATTTCTCAGCACAGGAAGAGCTGCTAGAAGTGAGAAGAATGAGATGCTGCGACCATAAGGAGGAGGAGGGTGAGTAGGATTTTTTTTTGTAATAGGAAGCATGCATACCGGGATGGGGGGCACGCATACAATGATGGGATGGGGAGCCACACAAACAACGATGGGACAGAAGGAGCCATGCATATGATGGGACCGGGGGAGCCATGCATACAATGCATACCCTCTCCTAGTGTTTCATCACCCATCCCCTGCAGACTGTGAGCCCTCGCGGGCAGGGTCCTCCCTCCTTGTGTACCCGTGTGCCTGTTATCTGCTCATGTTTAATGTATTTGTCTATATTTGCCTCGTATTCACATGTAAAGCGCCATGGAATAAATGGCGCTATAAAAATGAATAATAATAATAATGGGATGGGGGAGCCATGCATACCAGGACTGGACAGGGGTGATCCATGCATTCCAGGACAGGACGGGGGTGAGCCATGCATACCAGGACAGGACAGGGGTGAGCCATGCATACCAGGACAGGACGGAGGAAGCCACACGTAGCAGGACAGCGACGGGGAAGCCATGCATAGCAGGACAGTGATGAGGGAAGCCACACATAGCAGGACAGGGATGAGGGGGCAATGCATCCCAGCTTATACTCGAGTCAATAAGCTTGCCCAGTTTTCCATGGCAAAAGTAGGTGCCTCGGCTTATACTGGGGTCGGCTTATACTCGAGTATACAGTGGGGCAAAAAAGTATTTAGTCAGTCAGCAATAGTGCAAGTTCCACCACTTAAAAAGATGAGAGGCGTCTGTAATTTACATCATAGGTAGACCTCAACTATGGGAGACAAACTGAGAAAAAAAAAATCCAGAAAATCACATTGTCTGTTTTTTTAACATTTTATTTGCATTTTATGGTGGAAAATAAGTATTTGGTCAGAAACAAACAATCAAGATTTCTGGCTCTCACAGACCTGTAACTTCTTCTTTAAGAGTCTCCTCTTTCCTCCACTCATTACCTGTAGTAATGGCACCTGTTTAAACTTGTTATCAGTATAAAAAGACACCTGTGCACACCCTCAAACAGTCTGACTCCAAACTCCACTATGGTGAAGACCAAAGAGCTGTCAAAGGACACCACAAACAAAATTGTAGCCCTGCACCAGGCTGGGAAGACTGAATCTGCAATAGCCAACCAGCTTGGAGTGAAGAAATCAACAGTGGGAGCAATAATTAGAAAATGGAAGACATACAAGACCACTGATAATCTCCCTCGATCTGGGGCTCCACGCAAAATCCCACCCCGTGGGGTCAGAACGATCACAAGAACGGTGAGCTAAAATCCCAGAACCACGCGGGGGGACCTAGTGAATGAACTGCAGAAAGCTGGGACCAATGTAACAAGGCCTACCATAAGTAACACACTACGCCTCCATAGACTCAGATCCTGCAGTGCCAGACGTGTCCCACTGCTTAAGCCAGTACATGTCCGGGCCCGTCTGAAGTTTGCTAGAGAGCATTTGGGTGATCCAGAGGAGTTTTGGGAGAATGTCCTATGGTCTGATGAAACCAAACTGGAACTGTTTGGTAGAAACACAACTTGTCGTGTTTGGAGGAAAAAGAATACTGAGTTGCATCCATCAAACACCATACCTACTGTAAAGCATGGTGGTGGAAACATCATGCTTTGGGGCTGTTTCTCTGCAAAGGGGCCAGGACGACTGATCCGGGTACATGAAAGAATGAATGGGGCCATGTATCGTGAGAGTTTGAGTGCAAACCTCCTTCCATCAGCAAGGGCATTGAAGATGAAACGTGGCTGGGTCTTTCAACATGACAATGATCCAAAGCACACCGCCAGGGCAATGAAGGAGTGGCTTCGTAAGAAGCATTTCAAGGTCCTGGAGTGGCCCAGCCAGTCTCCAGATCTCAACCCTATAGAAAACCTTTGGAGGGAGTTGAAAGTCCATGTTGTCAAGCGAAAAGCCAAAAACATCACTGCTCTAGAGGAGATCTGCATGGAGGAATGGGCCAGCATACCAACAACAGTGTGTGGCAACCTTGTGAAGACTTACAGAAAACGTTTGACCTCTGTCATTGCCAACAAAGGATATATTACAAAGTATTGAGATGAAATTTTGTTTCTGACCAAATACTTATTTTCCACCATAATATGCAAATAAAATGTTAAAAAAACAGACAATGTGATTTTCTGGATTTTTTTTTCTCAGTTTGTCTCCCATAGTTGAGGTCTACCTATGATGTAAATTACAGACGCCTCTCATCTTTTTAAGTGGTGGAACTTGCACTATTGCTGACTGACTAAATACTTTTTTGCCCCACTGTATATGGTATATACTTTTATTATATTCAACATACCTCCTCCAGTGGCAGCTATAAGAGCTAAGCTTCATTAGTTGATACTTGCTCCCACGCTGTTTCTGGAAACTGTTTCTAATCTTTCAACTAATTTTAATTTATGACTTTGCAGAGGATTTAGAGTTCCGTATTGGAAAAAGAAAGGATTTGTTGTGGCTCTACCTACTGGACTGTTATTTGGTGCTTTATTTAAAATTTGTATTTATTGCATATATGAAAATATCAGCTGAAAATGACAGCATTGGACAAGTCTAGGCTGGAATCGTACATTGATGTAGTTTTATCCATGGATTCAGAGCCAAAGATCAATGTGAATCCAAAGTGGGAAGGTTTAGATGCAGCACTTTTTCAAATTGCAATATACATTGTGAAAAAAGTTAAATACTGGTAGATCACAAAACAAAAATCCATTAATATATTGTAAACATAGCATAGATGGGTTGACTTGCTAGAAGGATAAAAAGGAAAGAAAAATAGATTAAGAAAAATAGAGATGTGTATTGTGTATCAAACCATATGGGAAGCATAAGTAAATAATAAACCTAATGACATCAAAGGACTGATATGAGATTTTTTTTTTTAAATAAAATCAATAACACTAAAAACTTCTCTGATTATATACTGATATTCTGCACTTGTGTGATAACAGGGTAAAATGAAAACTGATGCGTGTTCTTCCAAAACAAACATCCACATATGATAACAGCTCACCATGTGCTGTTGGTTAAAAAGTGGGATTATTTTGGCAGACTTAAAGTTAATGTAAAAGCCAGTCTACCAGCAAATGGAGTGCAGTCAGCTCTAATTAATGTCAGACAACCTGAAATGATGCTTGAGACCACAAGTAAAAAGACAAAGTTCCTCTTTGGTACTTGGCCAAATCAAACATGATCATAGGGACAGAGAAAGATTTACAGTGCCTACAAGTAGTATTAAACCCCCTGCAGATTTAGCAGGTTTAATAAGATGCAAATAAGTTAGAGCCTTCAAACTTCAAACAAGAGCAGGATTTATTAACAGATGCATATATCTTACAAACCAAAAAGTTTTGTTGCTCAGTTAAATTTTTATAAATTTTAAACATAAAAGTGTGGGTCAATTATTATTCAACCCCTAGGTTTAATATTTTGTGGAATACTTTGTTTGCAATTACAGCTAATAATCGTCTTTTATAAGACCTGATCAGGCCGGCACAGGTCTCTGGAGTTATCTTGGACCACTCCTCCATGCAGATCTTCTCCAAGTTATCTAGGTTCTTTGGGTGTCTCATGTGGACTTTAATCTTGAGCTCCTTCCACAAGTTTTCAATTGGGTTAAGGTCAGGAGACTGACTAGGCCACTACAACACCTTGATTTTTTGCCTCTTGAACCAGGCCTTGGTTTTCTTGGCTGTGTGCTTTGGGTCGTTGTCTTGTTGGAAGATGAAATGACGACCCATCTTAAGATCCTTGATGGAGGAGCGGAGGTTCTTGGCCAAAATCTCCAGGTAGGCCGTGCTATCCATCTTCCCATGGATGCGGACCAGATGACCAGGCCCCTTGGCTGAGAAACAGCCCCACAGCATGATGCTGCCACCACCATGCTTGACTGTAGGGATGGTATTCTTGGGGTCGTATGCAGTGCCATCCAGTCTCCAAACGTCACGTGTGTGGTTGGCACCAAAGATCTCGATCTTGGTCTCATCAGACCAGAGAACCTTGAACCAGTCAGTCTCAGAGTCCTCCAAGTGATCATGAGCAAACTGTAGACGAGCCTTGACATGCCGCTTTGAAAGTAAAGGAACCTCATGGGCTCGTCTGGAAAGGAGACCATTGCGGTGGAGTACGTTACTTATGGTATTGACTGAAACCAATGTCCCCACTGCCATGAGATCTTCCCGGAGCTCCTTCCTTGTTGTCCTTGGGTTAGCCTTGACTCTTCGGACAAGCCTGGCCTTGGCACGGGAGGAAACTTTCAAAGGCTGTCCAGGCCATGGAAGGCTAACAGTAGTTCCATATGCCTTCCACTTCCGGATGATGCTCCCAACAGTGGAGACAGGTAGGCCCAACTCCTTGGAAAGGGTTTTGTACCCCTTGCCAGCCTTGTGACCCTCCACGATCTTGTCTCTGATGGCCTTGGAATGCTCCTTTGTCTTTCCCATGTTGACCATGTATGAGTGCTGTTCACAAGTTTGGGGAGGGTCTTAAATAGTCAGAAAAGGCTGGAAAAAGAGATAATTAATCCAAACATGTGAAGCTCATTGTTCTTTGTGCCTGGACTACTTCTTAATACTTTAGGGGAACCAAACAGAATTCTGGTGGGTTGAGGGGTTGAATAATAAATGACCCTCTGAAAAGACTTTTCACAATTTAAAAAAAAAATAAACAAAGAAATAACATTCTTTTTTGCTGCAGTGCATTTCACACTTCCAGGCTGATCTACAGTCCAAATCTCACAATGCCAAGTTAATTCCAAATGTGTAAACCTGCTAAATCTGTAGGGGGTTGAATACTACTTGTAGGCACTGTAAGTCATTTTAATGTCGGACAGTTTTACCATTAATTATTTTATTTAAACAACATGTGATTTACGTTGATTCACAGCGTCTTTGATGACCTCTGGGAAAGCAATGATTTACTGAATATCTAATCCTGGGCTAAACAACACAGGTCTGTACAGAAGCCAATGGAACACACATATATATATATACACGGTATAGGCAGTGGCATTTAATAGGTTAACAATTGCAGTCAGTGCTTTGCACCACCTGCAACTGTTAGAGGCAGATCCTGGCTGTAACAAACAGCCATTACCTGCTGGGTATAGGGCGGGTTTATCCCGTCAGCCTGCTCCATACACCCGCTACTGACTTGCATTATACATGTACAGAAGTTGTCAGTAAAGGGTTAAGGCCTAAAAGGGAAAGATGAAATAATTTATTTGAGATTTATAAAAATCAGCATTCACAAAATGCAGATTTTTTTTTTGTAGTTTTCTTCCACACAGATTCAGTACTGTCAGCTGGCCACCAGTTTGCTGAAATGTAAGGAGCCATTGAAAAGTTAAACATAAGAAAATGGTTATACTCACCTTACCACTCACCTCTCCCGCCCCTCTATTCCTCACCATACCTTGTCCATTCCTCGTCACATCTTCTTTATCAGCGCTGTGAGTTCTGAAATGTTGGACATTTTTACACTAAAATGGGACTTACGGCTCTGAGGTCTGGGACAGTTCTGTGCTTACATTTTTTTTTAACGAATCCAATTGTGGAACTGACTAAAATCTACTTTGCGGGACAATGCTTTTAAATGCATACTATTGGTGCAAGTATTTTCTTGCCTTTTCTTTTCCGATGCATAAAATGTGGAATTTTATTCATGATTATTGATGATCTAACAGGCATGTATTATGCGGATCGGAATTGGGCCTATAGAATTTATTTATGTGTTTGAAGATCATTGAGTATAAGATACCTCCACATTTTATATGACATGAGGAATATTTGAGCACACTTTTGAAACGTGTTGTCATTTTATACAATAAATATATATATGTATCAACCTATTGTGGCTAATCTGTTCAGACGATATATGAAGAGTAGTATTCTTCTTCCCCTTTCTGTTCATATGCAGAGTCAGGGTGTCTTGGGCCCACAGGAGGAACTGATTATAGGGGCCCTCACTATAACTACATGCAATTATCAGTTAGCTGCAATCCCTGTTAGAGTGGAGTGTCAACTGTAAGACACATGCTCCTGCACATCTACTGTGCGCACACTATAACTGGGATACAATTACAGTAGTTTGTATTAAAGAGCTTCTTTGGTGAAAACATTTATCCTCTTCAGGGCTTCCAGAAAAAGCCAAGTGCAGCACGCAGCCACTTAGGGAATGAATGGATCAGTAGTCAAGTCAAGCATGCCACTCTATTCTAATTAGGCTAAAAGTTGCATATTCTGCCAATCTGTGCGGGTCCCAGCGTCAGACCCCCACCAATCAATGTTATCACTTATCCTTTGGCCACATTCACTTGTTCAGTGTTTGGTTAGCATTTTACTGTGTTCATAACCACCCTGCTTTGCTCCTCATACTGCGTCCGCACCCTCTCTCACTTCCATAAGGTGTCTTTACCTGTTCACCCCTTCTCTCGCTCCCAATAAAGTGTCTGCACCCATTACCCTTTTGTTTCCCATACTATGTCTGCACCCATTCCCCTCCCTTCCACATACCTTGTCCACACGCATCCCCCTCACTCCCCATGCAGTGTTCACACCCATCTGACTTTGTTCCTCATACTGTGTCTGCACCCATCCCTCCTCCTTCAATTCCAATACTGTATCTGCACTGATTCTCCTCCTCCCTTGCTCCCAATATGGTATCTGCACACATTCTCTCCTCAGTCCTCATACTATGTCTGCCCCTTGCTCCCCATACTGTGTTTGCACCCATCCCCCTCGCTCCCCAAACTGCGTTTGCATCCATCCCCCTTGCTCCCCATCCCTTCTCTCACTACCCATACTTTGCCCTCAATGCCTCCCCTCCCTATTATAATAAATCTTTGGTGTCTTCAACTCCACAGGAGCACTTACCATCAAAGGTGTATTAGCCTCTGTGGTGCCGGCGAATGACGTCAGCAGCATGATCAGCTGATCTCATCATGCTGCTGACATCGACCTGGCAACTGAAAGACACAAGTACAATAGATTGCTGGGAACTGGTGTGCTGCACCTTCTCTCAGCCGGCTGTCAAAAGAACTGCCGACTTCCACTACGGAGGGCAGCAAAATTCATCCGCCATGGAGACACCTCGGACCGCCACATCAGGAGACATGACAGCATCCCCTTATTGGCTGCTCCCTTGCCAAATACTCCACCTGCCCCACCCAGATATGCTTCTGATGGGATGCAGGGCTGACACTAGGAATTTCAGGTCCCTATACTGTCAACATTTTTGTGCCCCCTTTAGAGATTGCCCTGGCTCCACCCCAGCTCTGCCTCCACCCTGCAAATCTTCCATAGTGCCACCGCTCACTCTTGGAAAAACTCCACTTCTGCACCATGGATAGATAGATAGATACCAATAAAAGCAAAATTAATTGAGACATCAGTAAGTTAAATGTTTTTGAATATCCATATTGAATCAGGAGCCCCATAAGATGCTCCATACAAAAATATGCCCCATATAATGCTACATAAAGGTTAATGATGGCCCCATAAGATGTTCCATATTAAAATATGCACCATATAATGCTGCACAAAGAATCATGATGCCCCATAAGATGCTCCATATTAAAATATGCCCCATATAATGCTACTGCTGCTGCGATTTAAAAAAAATTAAAAAATGACATACTCACCTTTCGTCGGTGCCCGCTGTTCAGGCAGAGGGCGCACACTAACCACATCATCATGCCCTCTGACCTGAACGTCACAGCCAGGGGACCCAAAAGACACAGAATGGCGGTGGAATGGGGACAGGTGAATATCGCATGGCTAACCCTCCCTCAGTCCTGCTCACCCTCCTGGCACTGCATATCAGTCCCTGCATCTCGGGCGCCGACATCTCTCTTCCTGTCTTCCTTCTTGTGCTGAGGGGTCAGTGATACCGCTCATTAAAGTAATGAATATGCGCTCCACACCTATGAGAGTGGAGACGTGCGCATATTGATTACTTTACACGAGACCGCTCAGCACTGGAAGGAAGAGAGATGCCGGTGCCCGAGATACAGGGAGGGACTAATATGCAGCAATGACACCAGGAGGGTGAGTATGATGTCTTCTGCTCCCCCACCCCCCAACAAAAAATGTGCTGAAAATCTCGGTTTATACACGAGTATATATGGTAGACTGTTTTGGCAGGGCCCTATTCTACCCTAATTTATTAAACATTTGTTAAAATGCCCAATATTCTTTTTAGGTATATTTTTCTTTTTCTTTAAGGGAATGAGTCACGTACATTTTTTAAACCAATTAAACTAAATTGGGACTTTTTTCTATATAATTTGTATTTCTGATTTCAGATTATTGTATTCTGTTTTCTGTTGGTGGATATCGGTCTGCGCTCAGACCGCAGTGCTTGGACGGGCCGCAGGTCTCCTGACTTGAACTCAGTAGCCTCACAGCATGTATGAGGATGCGGGCCGGGAGATCGGCGGCCAATCCATGCACGGCCAATCCAATTATACTGCCATAATAGTAAATAAAGATGTTTCCCAATCATATATATCCACTTTTTATTTGTTCATCAATATGGAAATGTGTGGACTTGATTTTTTCTGGGATGAGTTGTACTTTTGAATGACATGATTGGTTTTATCAAATTGTTGTACAGGAAAATTAAAAAAAAATTCAAAGTGCGGTGACATTGCAAATAAAAGTGGAATTCTAAAATTGTTTTTTGGTTGTTTTTATTACTATGTTCAGCAAATGCTAAAACTGACCTGCCATTAAGATTTTATAATTCTCCAGGTCATTACGAGTTTATAGACACCAAACATGTATAGGTTCTTTTTTTATTTAAGTGGTGAAAAAAAAAATCTAAAGTTTGTCACAAAATAAAAAAAAAGTTGCCATTTTCCGAGACCCGCAATGTCTCAATTTTTCTTAATCTGCGGCTGGGTGAGGGCTTATTTTTCACAGGCCGATCTGACATTTTTATTAATACCATCTTAGTGTAAATATGATCTTCTTATCGGCAATTAATGTTGCAGCGACCAAAAAAAGTATTTGTTGTTTTTTATTTTATTTCGCGCTACGCTGCTGTTTTCAGATCAGATTAATTCTTTATATATAATTGATAGATTGGGCGATGCCAAATGCGGCAATACCAAATGCTTCACTACTTTATATTTTTTTCTATTATATCACTTTTTGAGTTCTCATGTTTTGGGGTGTATTTACAGTATATTCTAGAACTTATTGGTTTTTAATGAATACCAATAAAGAGATTTTTTGTGTATAATCGGTGAATATATAAGAAATATGTACTGTTACATTTATAGCCCCTTAACATCCAAAGATGTGCAGTGCCCGTCATTGGATCCCTCCCCCTGTTTGGTGAAGGCTTCAGCAAAGAGCCCACATCTTTTCTGGCACATGGCAGCTGATCTGATCAGCGGTCATTTGCCCCTAACAGTCGCAGGTTGCATTGTGATCCACCCATGGCTGTTAACATGTTAAATGCCACTGGCAATGTCTAACAGCCTCACTTAACATGCACGAATTGCAAACCACACCCATCGGTGCCCGTGTCACATGACTGTGGGTCACCAATGGGTTGGCATAACAACCCGGGTTCTGTAGCAGCCGCTCTGCAGTGACGCTCTGCTATTGGCATCGCCCAGTGGTCAGCACTCATAGCAAGTAAGCATTTCTGCTACATAGAGCAGGGCTGCAGCCCCATTCAAAATAAAACAATAAAATAAAAATAAAAAATACACATAAAGGGGATCACTCTATTTGTCAACTACTATTGTTTCTACATGTCTGCAGAGGTTGGCACCCTTTGAAAGACGCAATTGGCACCATCGCTTCTCGTTGACTAGCCCTGGTCATCCCCTCAACAGTCTACCATCTCCACACTCCCCTCAGCAGCCTCCCATCTCCTCACTCCCCTCAGCAACCTCCCCTCTCTTCACTCCCCTCAGCTCAGCAGCCTCCCTTCTCCTCCCACCCCTCAGCAGCCTCCCATCTCCTCCCACCCCTCAGCAGCCTCCTTTCTCTTCACTCCCCTCAGCAGCCTTCTTTCTCCCTCACTCATCTCAGCAGCCTCTCATCTCCTCACTCCCCTTAGCAGCCTCCCATCTCCTCACTCACCTCAGCAGCCTCCCATCTCCTTACTCCCCTCAGCAGCCTCCCATCTACTCCCTCCCCTCGGAAACCTCATTTCTCCTCACTCCCCTCAGCAGCCTCCTATCTCCTCACTCCCCTCAGCAGCCTTCATCTCCTCTCCTCGCTCGCCTCAGCAACCTCCCATCTCATCACTTACCTCAGCAGCCTCCCCGTCTTTACTCCCTCTCCTCACTCCCCTCTGCAGCCTCTTCTGAGTCCTCACACATTGCCCACCTCCTCTGCCTGCCCACCAGTGACTTCAATGTCTCCTGTGTTAGGAGTCGAGTTTCCTCTGCTGCACAGGGGGAATCTCGATCCGTCTCCGCTGCAGTCTCCCATTCTCCTCCAGCCGCGGTGGAGTCTGCTCAGCGGGGACGTCGCTCCCGGTGTCTTGCTCACTCTCACTCTGTACAGAGAGTTACTGCTGCTTCTTCAGCTCCTGCCATTAAAGTCAGTGCTGGTCAGCGGCGAGCGGACTTCCCTGGGACTAAGTCCTTGTTTGCGCACACTGAGCATGCCCAGAGCAAGATCTCCCGTTGGAGATCGAGGGTCATGTGCTCTGGCTCTGCAGCGCATTCCATTGGTCCTCTTGGCAGGTCTTGGAAGGGCAAAGTTTCTGTGGCCACTTCCTGTCCTGCAATTATATAAACTGCGCATGACCGCACGGCCATGCGCTAGTGTACAATTGAATACGTGTGTTTGTTGTGAGTGCAAGTCGTTCATTAAATACCCCTACCCTATTGTATGACTGTTCGCGTATGGAGTATGGCTGCTATCTAGCGCCCGACAAATCACTCAACGTGTCACACACGTATCAGCGTCTATTGCTGTGACCGCCAGTGCGGCGCCACGCGCCAGCAGTGCGCTTCCTGACCCACGTCTGGGTGCTTAGTGGTGCCTGCCAGCACTGCACAGTTCGCACTTCGGTGCTCTAATTATAAGAGTTGCCTAACACACCCTGTTGCCGTGTTCTGCCAGCAAGGGTCTAATCGGACTTCAATCCTAGTTGGGGTTAAGTTCGCTGACTGCTTGCTCGCCTTCTATGTGCGGTACCGCGACCCTGTGACGCAACAGGATCGCTTCCTTCACGTTGGCTGAAGTTTAACCCACGCGAGTATACTTATGAGTACAGCCATATAGTCCGTCATTACTCAGCAGCAGGTTCCATCTCTGCACGGTGGACCCCGGGCTACGAACGCACCATACACTATCAGTCTTATTATTTGGTGCGTTCCGCTAGCCCTAACATTACACTAGCGCCAGGGTCTGGCTAGTGATGACGGACAAACAGCAATCCCTGCGGTATATACAGCAGCTGGAGGGTAGGTTGGCGGCTCTCGAGAGCGCAACCTCAGCTGTGGATGTTACCGCAGTTGCTGTACAGGCTGCCAGCGTGGCTGCAGCAACTTTGTCCATTGCCACCCCTGTTCTGACATTTTCTCGCCTCCCGCTGCCAGAAAAATTTTCTGGTAATAGCAAATTTTGTAGGGGATTCGTGAGTCAGTGCTCTATTCATCTCGAGCTTCTGGCTGCACGTTTCCCCACAGAGCGGGCTAAGGTGGGATTTATTGTGTCTCTATTGTCGGACAGGGCGTTGGAATGGGCTACGCCGCTGTGGGAGCGTGGCGATCATGTGGTGCAGAGTGCTCCTCTGTTTTTGAGCACTTTAAAACAGGTCTTTTTAGGACCTCAAGTCACCCATGACACTGCGCTCCAACTGCTGGCATTAACTCAGGGTGAGTCCTTGGTCAGTCATTTTGCCGTCCAATTCCGCACTTTAGCATCTGAGCTGGAATGGTCGGATAAAGCTCTTATCCCCATATTTTGGAGGGGCTTGGCTGACCATGTAAAGGACGCTCTGGCCACTAGGGAGATTCCTTCCACATTGGAGGAGTTAATAACAGTCTCCACTCGAATTGACCTCCGTTTTAACGAGCGGAGGTTAGAGCGAGCCCAGTGTAGGCAGAGGTTTCGGCTGGCTCCTACTTTCGCCAAACCTCTGGAATCTCCGGTCCTGGTTCCTGAGTCACATGAGGCCAGGGAAGTGTCACAAGCGGGACCTAAGTCCCGGACCGCTTGTGCACTCAGGGTCTGTCATGTTTGCCAGCAGTCTGGACATTTAGCCACCAGATGTCCTCAGCGGTCGAGGAAACGTCAGCGTCTAGTGGTCGTAGGTTAAGGTACACGAGACACGGCGACGTTTGCCTCTAAATTGTCCTTTAAGGGGACAATTACTATAGGCTCATTCTCCCACTCGGTAGAGCTCTGCGTGGATTCTGGGGCGGAGGGCAATTTTATGTCTTCTGCCTTCGCCCAACGCCACGCAATACCTCTGGTTATGCTAGCTCAACCTGTAACGGTACGAGTGGTGAATGGGTTGACTCTGCCCTCACAGATAACTCACCAGACCATCCCTTTTACTCTGTCCATGTCGCCATCTCATCAGGAGATTATTTCCCTGCTCGTCATTCCAGAGGGAATTGATGAAGTCCTGTTGGAAATACCTTAGCTACGGTACCACTCTCCTCATATCGAGTGGTCCTCAGGCAGAATTCTGGGATGGGGTGAATCTTGTGGGGGTAGGTGTCAGAGGGAGTGCGTTCAGGTAGCTACAACTGAGGTACCCGCAGATCTTTCCTCTCTCCCCAAGCAGTATTGGTCGTATGCAGACGTATTCTCCAAAAAGGCGGCGGAGACCCTTCCGCCCCATCGCCCCTATGACTGTCCTATTGACCTCTTGCCTGGTGCTGAGCCTCCCCGGGGTCGAGTCTATCCGCTATCTCTCCCGGAGACGGAGGCAATGTCACAGTACATCCAGGAAAATCTGGCAAGAGGGTTCATCAGGAAGTCAGTGTCACCTGCTGGGGCAGGGTTCTTCTTCGTGCAGAAGAAGAGTGGAGAATTGCGTCCATGCATAGACTGCAGGGGTCTTAACGCCATCACCGTTAAGAATAAATACCCTTTGCCTTTGATATCTGAACTGTTCGATAGGCTTCGGGGAGCAAGGGTATTTACTAAATTAGATCTGCGGGGTGCTTACAACCTGATTCGCATCCGTGAGGGGGACGAATGGAAGACGGCTTTTAACACCAGGGATGGGCACTATGAATATCTGGTGATGCCCTTTGGGCTCTGTAATGCCCCAGCCGTTTTCCAAGACTTTGTGAACGATATCTTCCGGGATATGCTTTCCACCTCGGTCGTAGTCTATCTGGATGATATTCTCATCTACTCTCCAGATATTGACTCCCACCGGAGAGATGTTTGCAAAGTCTTCGACCTCCTACGGGCAAACTCCCTCTATGCCAAGTTGGAGAAGTGTATGTTTGAGCAGGAGTCCTTACCTTTCCTAGGCTACATCATCTCAGCCCAGGGATTGGCTATGGATCCTGCCAAACTACAGGCTGTGATGGACTGGCAGGAACCCCATTCTCTTAAAGCGGTGCAGCGCTTTATGGGGTTCATCAATTATTATCGCCAGTTCATCCTGCATTTCTCAACTTTGGTAGCTCCCTTGGTTGCCCTCACCAAGAAGGGGGCGAATCCCAAATTGTGGTCTGAGGAGGTCTCCAAGGCTTTTATCTCTATAAAGTCACACTTCGCTAGCGCTCCCATTCTTCATCGCCCCGATGTTGATAAGCCATTTATCATGGAGGTGGATGCCTCTTCTGTTGGTGCTGGAGCAGTCCTCTTCCAAAAGGATGCTCAAGGTCGGAAGCATCCTTGCTTCTTTTTCTCCAAGACCTTCGCACCAGCAGAGAGGAATTATTCCATCGGGGACAGGGAGTTGCTAGCCATGAAGTTGGCTTTCTCGGAGTGGAGACATCTCTTGGAGGGAGCACGTTTTCCCTTCCAAGTCTTCACAGATCACAAAAATTTGGTGTATCTGCAGACAGCTCAGCGGTTGAATTCTCGCCAGGCCAGATGGTCCTTGTTCTTCTCCCGATTTCATTTCACCCTCCATTTCCTTTCTGGGGAGAAGAACATTCGGGCTGACGCTCTCTCTCGCTCCGTTGTGTCATCTGCGGAGGAGGAGGAGCCTCGGCTTATTGTCCCCACCGAGAGTTTGAGAACCGTGGCCCCGGTTTCGCTGGAGTCTGTGCCCCCGGGCAAGACTTTTGTTCCATCTAGTTTGCGACCGGAGGTTCTCTCTTGGGCGCACTCGTCCAGGGTGGGTGGACATTTTGGTACTAAAAGGACATCAGAGTTACTGGCGAGGACATACTGGTGGCCGCATATGGCTCGTGATGTCGCGGAGTACGTTCGGGCGTGTGTCTCTTGCACCAGGAACAAGACTCCTTTGCAACGGCCAGCTGGGTTGCTTTATCCTCTGCCCGTGGCTGACAGGCCCTGGGAGATGGTCGGGATGGACTTTGTGGTTGGCTTACCCAAGTCTCGTAATTGCTCCATTATCTGGGTGATCACCGATCATTTTTCCAAAATGGTGCATTTGGTGCCTCTTCCACGGCTACCATCTGCACGGGCGTTGGCTGTCTTGTTTATCAAGCATATCTTTCGCTTACACGGTATGCCAGACAAAATTGTTAGTGACCGGGGTCCCCAGTTTGCATCTCGATTCTGGAGGGAGCTATGTCGTCTACTCAGTATTGAGTTAAATCTCTCTTCGGCATATCATGCCGAGACGAATGGGTTGGTAGAAAGGGCCAACCAGACCTTGGTCACATATCTGCGACATTTTGTTTCTGCCAGACAGGATGACTGGGCATCCTTGCTACCGTGGGCAGAGTTTGCACTTAACAATGCCGTAGCCGACTCTACCGGTCAGACTCCATTCCTCTTAAATTACGGCCAGCATCCGCATGTTCCTGTGCCCATGCCTGTGTCTCCCGCTGATCCCAGGGTGGCAGACTGGGCTGTGGAGGCACGGGACATTTGGGATCGCACGCAGGATGCCATTCGGGCCTCCAAGGAGAGAATGAGGTCCTCCGCCGATGTTCATCGGCGCCCCGCTCCGACTTTTGCCCCTGGCGACTTGGTGTGGCTCTCCACCCGTAACATCAGGCTGCGAGTTGAGTCCACTAAGTTTGCTCCTCGCTACTTGGGTCCCTTCAAGGTTCTCGAACAGGTTAATCCTGTGGTCTACCGCCTGGCTCTTCCTCCATGCTTGGGTATCACCGACACCTTTCATGTGTCCCTCTTGAAACCCGTATACATGTCCCGGTTTTCCGAATCATCTGCCGGGACATCGGGTTCGTCTACGGACGATTACGAGGTGAACGCTATTTTGGGGTGCAAGGTGGTACGCGGCAAAAAGTTTTATTTGGTGGATTGGAAGGGTTATGGTCCAGAGGACAGGTCTTGGGAGCCTGCTGAAAACATTCGGGCCCCACAGCTCATTGCTGCCTTCGAGCGTAGCGAGGCCCAAGGAGGGGGGGGCCCTAGGAGGGGGGGTAATGTTAGGAGTCGAGTTTCCTCTGCTGCACAGGGGGAATCTCGATCCATCTCCGCTGCGGTCTCCCATTCTCCTCCAGCCACGGTGGAGTCTGCTCAGCGGGGACGTCGCTCCCGGTGTCTTGCTCGCTCTCACTCTGTACAGAGAGTTACTGCTGCTTCTTCAGCTCCTGCCATTAAAGTCAGTGCTGGTCAGCGGCGAGCGGACTTCCCTGGGACTAAGTCCTTGTTTGCGCACACTGAGCATGCCCAGAGCAAGATCTCCCGTTGGAGATCGAGGGTCATGTGCTCTGGCTCTGCAGCGCATTCCATTGGTCCTCTTGGCAGGTCTTGGAAGGGCAAAGTTTCTGTGGCCACTTCCTGTCCTGCAATTATATAAACTGCGCATGACCGCACGGCCATGCGCTAGTGTACAATTGAATACGTATGTTTGTTGTGAGTGCAAATCATTCATTAAATACCCCTACCCTATTGTATGACTGTTCGCGTATGGAGTATGGCTGCTATCTAGCGCCCGACAAATCACTCAACGTGTCACACACGTATCAGCGTCTATTGCTGTGACCGCCAGTGCGGCGCCACGCGCCAGCAGTGCGCTTCCTGACCCACGTCTGGGTGCTTAGTGGTGCCTGCCAGCACAGCACAGTTCGCACTTCGGTGCTCTAATTATAAGAGTTGCCTAACACACCCTGTTGCGGTGTTGTGCCAGCAAGGGTCTAATCGGACTTCAATCCTAGTTGGGGTTAAGTTCGCTGACTGCTTGCTCGCCTTCTATGTGCGGTACCGCGACCCTTTGACGCAACAGGATCGCTTCCTTCACGTTGGGTGAAGTTTAACCCACGCGAGTATACTTATGAGTACCGCCATATAGTCCGTCATTACTCAGCAGCAGGTTCCATCTCTGCACGGTGGACCCCGGGCTACGAACGCACCGTACACTATCAGTCTTATTATTTGGTGCGTTCCGCTAGCCCTAGCATCCTGTCTCTCACGTGGCATGCTGCTCTGCTCTTGAATTAAGAAGATCGCTCAGAGTGTTAAATTTACGGAGTCAGGACCATGAAGAACTCAGGCCTGCTGCTGCAGCTTAACCCCTTCACGCCGCAGCCCTTTTTCGTTTTTACATTTTCATTTTTCGCTCCCCTATTCTTAGAGCCATACCTTTTTTTTCCATCAATATGGCCATGTGAGGGCTTATTTTTTGCAGGACAAGTTGTACTTTTGAACAACACCATTGGTTTTACCATGTCTTGTACTAGAAAATGGGAAAAAAATTCCAAGTGTGGTGAAATTGCAAAAAAAGTGCAATCCTACACTTGTTTTTTGTTTGGCTTTTTTGATAGGTTCACTAAATGCTAAAAAATGACCTGCCATTGTGATTCTCTAGGTCATTACGAGTTCATAGACACCTAACATGTCTAGGTTATTTTTTATCTAAGTGGTGAAAAAAAAATGCAAAACTTTGCTAAAAAAACAAAACAAAATTGCACCCTTTTCCGATACCCGTAGCATCTCCATTTTTCGTGATCTTGGGTCAGGTGAGGGCTTATTTTTTGCCTGCCGAGCTGTCATTTTTAATGATACCACTTTTGTGCAGATATATGTTCTTTTGATCACCCGTTATTTCATTTTAATGCAATGTTGCGGTGAGCAAAAAACGTAATTCTGGCGTTTCAAATTTTTTTCTCGCTAGGCTGTTTAGCGATCAGGTTAATGCTTTCTTTTATTGATAGATCGGGTGATTCTGAATGCGGCAATACCAAATATGTGGAGGTTTGATTTTTTTTTCATTGTTTTATTTTGGATGGGGTGAAAGGAGGGTGATTTAAACTTTTATATATTTTTTTTTCATATTTTTTTAAAACATTTTTTTTAACTTTTGCCATGCTTTAATAGCCTCCATGGGAGGCTAGAAGCTGGCACAACTCGATCGGCACAGCTACATAGCAGCGATCATCAGATCGCTGCTATGTAGCTGAATTGCAGGCTTGCTATGAGCGCCGCCCACAGGGTGGCGCTCACAGCAGGCCGGCATCAGTAACCATAGAGCTCTCAAGGACCTCTATGGTTACTATCCTGATGCATCGCTGACCTTCGATCATGTGATGGGGTCGGCGATTTGCTCATTTCTGGCCACGCGGCCGGAAGCGGTAGTTAAATGCTGCTGTCAGCATTTGACAGCGGCATTTAACTGGTTAATAGCGGCAGTGGATCGCGATTCCACCTGCCGCTATTGCACGCACATGTCAGCTGTACATAACAGCTGACATGTCGTGACTTTGATGTGGGCTCAGAGCCGGATCCCACATCAAAGGTGGAGACACGACATGCGCCATACTAGTACAGGGCATGTCGTGAAGGGGTTAAAGGTACAGCGCTGATTTTTGGCCGCTGGATGTATTAACAAAAGTGTAGGTGTATCTTTATCACTACAGTGTTGTTATGTATCTGGCTTGCATCGGCCCTGAACTACTGTGACTGGGGCCCACAAGCAGAAGCAAGAGAGGATGACCCGGGCTGCCAGTGCGCCCGGGCCCCCCTTTTTGCTACTACTCACCAGACCCCTTACAGTAGTAAGGGCAGTAATGCCCTGATGGCGGCCCTGGTGGGATGCATCAGTATGTCCAATGTGGAAAATTGTTAATCCTATGATATAAATTTACAATGGTGCAAGTTTAAAATTCAGAGCCAACTGACATAAATTTACAACACTTAGGGAACAGTTGTTGCTATAGAAATAAACAAAGAATAAAACTAAAAAGAAAATGGGAACAGCCCCTTTTCCACTCATATTTGAATTCTCCTTAGTATCGTACAGTATTCAGACTCATCAGACTTGGAGATAAAGAATACAGATTATAGACATTATGGAAATATTTCGGTTGGAAACAGTAATGGAATTTTTGGACATCCTTTTTGGATTACAACAGTACATCATAGATAGAAACAATATGTTTTATACTCATATAATCTGTACGTATGGTAGATATTAGGAGTATTTAAACCCCACAGCTGGCAACTAGCAAATGCTTTGCGCAGTGTCCCACCTGCCATGTTGACCGTAGCTATGTGTCTGGGGTAGTTTGCACGGGTTTTTCTGGCCAAGTTTACACTTTGTTGTACTGCCATAAAATGACTCAGATTCCAATTCATTCAACAGAGGCTTTTATATCCAAACCTCTGTACTTGTGACTAGCAGTAACCTTTATAAAATGCGTAACTCCTACTAGGCTACTTAGGAAGGAAACCAGAAAAAGAAACTAAACTACAACATATCTACATTTCAAATGTTATTTCAAGCTTCTTAGGGAAACTTTTACTAGATCAAAATATTATTATATTACACCAGCTAGCATTAATAGACATGCAGTCATGTATATGCAAAGCAATTCAGTAGTCTGACATTATTCCAGATTATTTTAGCCATGATCAGTTCATAATTTGTCCATAGTGACAATATAATGACCTATCCTTGGATTAGTTCATTAGTATCAGATCAGTGGGGGATTGACACCCAGCTTTAGCTTTACTTTTGGATAAATCATATTATGTTAGAAAAGGGAAATCCCTTAAAAAAAGACAATTCACCAGTTTTAGCATGTTAACCTGGCCACATAATGAAATATTTTCTGCCAAGCTAAATAGAATATGTATTTTTTTATTTCTCATCTCAATTGTGGAAATATTAGCTTGTAACTTTTGGATTCTAATTTTCCATTTAACCAAGGAAGCATTAGAAGAGATTCATCATGGGGAGTTGATACTTTTCCCCCTATATGACACTGACCTATTGTGATGGCACATCATTTAATCTTAGTTATCCAGCAAAAAGGAACACTACCTTGAGGGTTGCCACCAGTAATTTCAAGGCACGATACTGGCAAAATTTTAGGGACACCTTGAAACTCCGCCCAAGCTCCACCCCAGCTCTGCCTCCACCCCTCAATCCTTTCACAATCACATCACCCACTCTTGGGAAACTCCACTTCTGCACTACGTCATCACCAATCACACATAACAGTCTCCCTCGAACACCATATTACATACATAGATATTAGCTTTTGTTTTGGCCAAAAGATTTTTTAAACTTGCCAACACAAAGTATACTCTTAGTCGGGCCCTACCCTACTCCAACCTATTTAAGAAAAATTTAAATATCCAATACTCATTTTAGGTATATTTTGTTTATTTTTCTTTAAGGTAATGTGTCATATACATTTTTTTTAAATGACAACATACAAGGGATAAATACCATCAAACCATGACCAGACCACATATTAGCACCACATAATGACTGAATAATACCACAGACAAGGGACAAATACCACCACATAATGACCAAATCACATATTACCATTACATAGTGATCAAGTAATGCCACACACTAGGACAATTACTGTCATACCATGACCAGACCTCATATTACCACCACATATTGATCGAACAATACCACATACAAGGACAAATACTGCCACAATATGACCAGACCATATATTACCACTACATAGTGATCTGCACCTTGATTTTATCTTGTTGGCTAAGACAGCGCCATTCTGTGGTCCTCCTATCTGGCATCTATTTTGTGGGATACTCCTTTTTCAATGTCCAATCCCTCCCCACCAGGTCAGCAGCAGTCTCTTGCAAATATTTCCATACTTCAAGCCTCAATTTTCACAACCATATCAGGTGAGCAAATTTCTATAGATGCTCACCCACTCAATTGATTATGTCTCACTTTTCTTAGATAGTGCCACATTTTTCTCCGTTAGGAACATCAACACTGTTATACAGTGTATAGTGTCAGTGTACAGTGATCACCAGTGACATTATACAGTGAGTAAATAGAAGGAGTGGCTCACTGTTAGTATTCACAGGTGCTCTGGAAAAAATATCCAATAGTCTCAAGAAAAAAATCCGGCACACTGTTTTCAAGTCAAAAAATGAAGATCAATTTATTGGAGATATATACAAATCTTCTCTTTCAAATTAACAGTATCGCACAATTTGAAAGAGAAGATTTGTATATATCTCCAATAAATTGATCTTCATTTTTTGACTTGAAAACAGTGTGCCGGATTTTTTTCTTGAGCTCATTGTGTACAGTGTCAGTGTACAGGTAACATACTGACTCACCAGTGACATTATCCACAGGAGCTCTGCATATAGTGTCAGTGTATAACATAAGCGTACAGGTAACACACTGACTCACCAATGACATCTCTAGTTGAAGATATTCATCTTTGCTTTTCTTCTTGATCCAATGCAGACCACCATCACTTCTTCAAGCCAAGACTTGTCATTACAGAAAATAACACAGTTATCTAGAGCACATTCCCCAATTTTCCCCCAACTTCTACACTACTCCAAATGAAGAAAAAAGTGAGTGTTGACCTGCACAGTAACAAGACCCCTCACTGAAAATAGTATCCTCAAAAATAAAATATACCACAGAGGTAATAATATCCCTTAGTTAGCCTCTACAGTAATATGTCCAACATCTTGACACCTTTCTGTATTAACATCTCCCATCCTGGCCCATATATGTCTCATTTCTGTCCCCTATGTGTCTCATCACTGGCCCCATGTGCCTCATTCCTACTCCCATATGTTCTCCCATCATGGCCCCATGTGCATATGTCTGCCTATCTTGGCCCCATATGTCCTCCCATCCTGCCCCCATATGTCCTTCCATCATGGCCCCATATGTCTCCATTCGGCCCAACACCTCTATATCTTAATCCTGCCCTCATATGTCCTCCATCCTGTCCCCATATATGTCCTTCCATCCTGTCTCCCATATGTCTCCATCCTGACCCCCATATGGCTCAATCTTGCCCTTATATATGTTACCTCATCCTGGCACCATATATCTCTATCCTGCCTCCAAATATGTCTGCTCATCCTGGTACCATATTTCTCCATCTAGCCCCCATATATGTCTCCATCCTGACCCCATATATGTCTCCATCCTGACCCCATATATGTCTCCATCCTGACCCCATGTATGTCCTCTCATCCTGCTCCCATATATGTCCTCTCACGCTGGCCCTCCCATATGTCTCCCCATATTGTGGATTTTAGAGAAAAAAAGTTTCTCCTCACCTGGAATGCGCCATCGATGTCCTCTTCCTCAACCATCTGAGGCTGCCACATGACAGTGATGTCAAACGCTGGTGACGCGCATGTTGATGTCAGCTGCTTATCTCTGATTGGCCAGCGGCTTCTATTACAGTGCAGGAAGCAGTCCTGAACGGCAATTGATTTCAACTGAATATGCATCCAAGGATGTATGTTCATTTATTAGTGAACTGCTAAATCTTTTCCCAGGAAGCCGGTGAGGAGGGGTCCCTGGATTGGGTCTCCCTCCTCACCGGGCCCCATACCCCAGTGAGGGCAGTAATGCAGTGATGGCTCCTCTGACTAACTAGAGAAGCTTAGAAAATTTTTTTTTTTGCATAAGACATGTAATGCACAACGCCATGTTCTCCTCACTGATCTTATAGCCAGCATCGACTGTGATTTTAAGCAATAGAGGGGAGTAAAGTAGAGTGACATCACAAACACCTCTTGCAGTACTCATCTCACATAGTGTGGGTGAGGGAGGTCATAAAGCAGAGTTGAAGCCACAGTAAGATAAGAGCTGCAACAGTGTTTGCAATAACTCACAATTCTACTCTATTCCCTTTCCCTACTTTTAATCAGAGTAAGTGCCAGCAGTGAGGTCAGTAAAGAGCACAGTAGTGTTTTATTACCGGTATCACACAGTGAAAGCCAGGTCAGATTTTCTCTAAGGGTGTGTCCTTTTTTCCTCTGCCTAATCACTCATGCTTATGATTGGTCAACGTCAAGCCGGGAAAAAAGTAAACATCCCCAGAGATGAAGCTCTGCCAATGCTGTCTTGGTTGAAGGGGAAGTTAAAAGCTACATTTTACAAGCCTATTTCTCCAAAATGAAGATTAGAAATTCAAAATGTAAAAAATGTTTTATTTATCTCTGCAGCCACTGTTGTATGATGTCGTCAGTTTACCATGCTAAAACTGGAAGTTGCTCTATAAAAAGGAAGATAAAGTTAGGCATGAATGTCTGCAGTGACTCTATCACTCTAAGGATTGACACTATCACTGTCACAGCACTGTCAGTATTCTCTGGTGTGGAAGGTGCCACTGAGTGGTCATGTGACCACAAATGTGCAATATGCATATTTCTTGCCACATTCTGACAACACGTGTAGCCTCCCTCAACACACTTGCATTAAATTAGCTCAGGCACTTGATATTGTGCCTGGGAGTATGCATATTGCATATTTGTGGACACATAACCACCCACTCCCAACTGCGAAAACCTGACAGCACGCGCCATGCATGATGTGAAAGACTGGAGACTTTTTTGCCAAGCTTGGGCAACCCAATTAACCCCTTCACGACCTTTGACATACTTGTACATCAGAAGCTGTGTCCCAGCTTTTGATACAGGCTTGCAAAACGAGCCCACATCTTTCCCAGCACAAGGTGACTTATTTAATCAGCCATAATGTGCCTTTAACAGCCGTGGGTATAATGAAACTCTGCGAACAGCTGTTAACCTGTTCATTTCCACTGTGAGAGATTGACAGCGGGATTTAACAAGTGTCGGCATGGGGTGAGTTTCATTCCATGCTTCCATCGGCATGCCTATGAATTGATCTTGGGGTGCCGATGGGTTGACTTGATAGACGTTGGTCTGTTGATGACCCACGTGCCTGTCATTACAATCCTCCAGTAAAGATAAAACAATTGAAAAAAATACCCATATTTTGCATCGCTGCATTCAGAATTGTCCGATCTATCAAAATATAAAATAAATAATCCGATCAGTAAATGGCATTAACAAAAAAGCAAAATCAGAATGCCAGAATTACGCTTTTTTTGGCTGCATCAACATTGCAATAAAATGTAATAAGTAGGGTTGAGCGAAACGGGTCGGACATTTTCAGAAGTCGCCGACTTTTGGCAAAGTCGGGTTTCATGAAACCTGACCCGACCCCTGTGTGGGGTCGGCCATGAGGTCGGCGATCTTCTGAATCTGGTATCGGAATTCCGATACCGAGTTCCGATATGTTTGCAATATTGGAAATCGGTATCGGAATCCATATTTAAGTGTAAAATAAAGAATTAAAATAAAAAATTGCTATACTCACCCTCTGACGCGCCCTGGTACTAACCGGCAGCATTCCTTCCTTAGAATCAGCGCGTGAAAGACCTTAGATGACGTTGCGGCTTGTGATTGGTCACGCGACCGCCCATGTGACCGCTCACGCGACCAATCACAAGCCGCGACGTCACCGAAGGTCCTTCAAGCGCTGATTCTTAGGAAGGAAGGCTGCCGGAAAGAAGCAGGGCGCGTCCGAGGGTGAGTATATTCCTATTAGGTATATGAGCGGTCACATGGGCGGTCGCGCGACCAATCACAAGCCGCGACGTCATCTAAGGTCTTTCACGCGCTGAGTCTAAGGAAGGAAGGCTGCCGGTTAGTACCAGGGCGCGTCAGAGGGTGAGTATAGCAATATTTTTTATTTTAATTCTTTATTTTACACTTAAATATGGATCCCAGGGCCTGAAGGAGAGTTTCCTCTCCTTCAGACCCTGGGAACCATTAGAAACCCAATGCACTGCATTGGGTTTCGTGTTTCGGCCGACCCCGACCCCGACTTTTCTATAGGATTGGCCGATTTCACTCGACCCGACTTTTGAGAAAGTCGGGTTTCGTGAAACCCGACCCGATCCTATAAAAGTAAAAGTCGCTCAACCCTAGTAATAAGAGGTGATCAAAACATCATATCTACCCCAACATTTTATCAGTAGAAACATTAGCTTGGGCGCAAAAAATAAGATCTCACCCAGCCCCTTATCCAGAAAATTGAAAATCTTAGGGGTCTCGGAAAATAGCATCACAAGCTAATTTTTATTTTATTACAAATCTCCAAATTATTTTTCATCACTTCAATAAAATAAAAATCGTATATATTTGGTATCTGCATACTCGTACTGACCTGGAAAATTATACTGCCTTGTCAATTTTACTATATAGTGAACATGGTAACATGGCAAAAAAAAAAAAACAGTTGAGGAATTGTTTTTTTTTTAATTCTTTGCCTGCTATCCAGTGCACAACATGGTAAAATGAGTGATGTCATTCAAAAGTACAACCTGCGAAAATCAAGCCCTCATATGGCTGTATGGCTGGAAAAATAAAAAAATTATGGCTCTTGGAAGAAGTTGATTAAAAAACTAAAACAGAAAATGGAAAATGGCAAAGTCGAGAAGGAGTTAAAGGGAAAAAGGTTAAAGGGAACCTGTCACACCCAAAATCGTAGATGAGCTAAGCCCACCGGCATCAGGGGCTTATCTACAGCATTCAGGAATGCTGTAGATAAACCCCCGATATATCTTGAAAGATGAAAAAAAGAGGTTAGAAGATTATACTCACCCAGGGGCGGTCCTGCTGCGGTCTGGTTCCATGGGTGTCGTGGTCCGGGGCCTCCCATCTTCTTACGATGATGTCCTCTTCTTGTAGTCACGCTGCAGCTCTGGCGCAGGCGTACTTTGTCTGCCCTGTTAAGGGCAGAGCAAAGTATTGTAGTGCGCAGGTGCTGGGCCTCTCTGACCTATCCGGGCACCTGTGCACTGCAGTACTTTGCTCTACTCTCAACAGGGCAGACAAAGTACGCCTGCGCCGGAGCTGTGGTGTGAAGACAAGAAGAGGACGTCATCATAAGAAGATGGCAGACTCCAGACCGCGACACCCACCACAGCAGGACCGCCCCTGGGTGAGCATATTCTAACCTCTTTTTCTCATCTTTCAGGATACCAGTGGGCTTAGCTCATCTACGATTTTGGGGCTGACAGGTTCCCTTTAAACTGCAGGTTAATAGCGTTTTGAACCTCCCCAGCGCTGGCACTAAGAGCCCTGCTGTAAGGAAGAAATTAACTTTATTTCTCCCAGCAGCGTTCGGGTTTTAGTCATGTTGATGGTGCCAATTTAGTCACCACTCTATGCAATTGGCTGACAGCAGAATCAGTATTGGAGTGGTGACTGAACCTGCGCTGGCACCATCCCCATGACTGAATCCCAAACGCTGCCATGAGGAATAAAGTCCATTTCCTCCCAGTAGCGGTTCTCTGAATGCCGCTGCAGGGTAGGTTCAGAACGCTATTAACCTTCAGATCAACCCCATATCTGCTGGTTAAAAGCAATTTTTCAAGTGACAGGTTCCCTTTAAGGTACTCAAAGTCTTCTATACTTTCATAGCTGAGAAAATGTTACAATTCGGTTTCCGGAAACTACATAATCTGGCTTCTGATATTTTGTAGCAAACTAACTACCAACACAGAAGAAAGGTTTGTGCTGCTGTTGTATCCAGGTCAGAGTGCCTAAATATTAGGCCAATTCATGTTCATAGCCCCTTAGTATAAAGTATAAAAGATAATGTCTTTATTCACAGACAGCAACGATCTTTAAATTGTGAGAAAATAAATTACAAAGTACATCAAAACGTTGCATTTCTGTATTCACATGAAACTGGAAAATGATGGTAGATAGACGTCTTTTATAGTCTTCAGTTGTCTATCGCATTTTCACAGATTTTAATAAAAGAAAAAATAACAGAACAGAAGCATCTCTACTGGTCACAGAAGGTGAAAAAAGTGTCAGAGAACCTCCAAAAGCAGATGAGTGGAAGCATGTGACCAAAAGAAGCAAGAAGACCATGGAGAAATCACCAACCACACAACTGAAGAACCGATATCAAATCTTTGTAGAGGATGAAGATGGCACACCTAAGGATGAAGCAATACCAGCAAGCAAAAAAGAAAAGGGCACACAGCAACAAGTGACAGCAAAAAGTACAGCCAAGAAGCAACGAAGAGTGGTGGTGGTGGGAGACTCTCAGTACTGAGAGGCACAGAAGCAGCCATCTGCAGACCGGACATAACCGCAAGAGAAGTATGCTGCCTTCCAGGTGCGATGATCAAGGATGTGACCGATAGGATACCAAAGCTCTTCAGCTCCAAGGACGTCCACCCATTTCTTCTGATACATGTTGGCACCAATGACACGGCAAGGAAGGACCTACCGACAATCTGCAAGACTTTGAAGAGTTGGGGAAGAAAGTAAAGGAAGTGGATGCCCAGGTAGTTTTTTCTTCTATCCTTCCAGTAGACTGGCATGGCACCAGGAGATGGAACAGGATCCTTGATGCGAACAACTGGCTAAGACGATGGTGCAGACAACAATGATTCTGATTCCTGGACCACGGTGTGAATTACTTGTACGATGGACTCCTCGCTAGAGACGGACTACACCTCAACAAACCTGGGAAACACACATTCGCCAGAAGACTCGCTACACTCATCAGGAGGGCATTAAACTAGAAGAAGAGGGGACGGGAAGAAAAACATTAGACTCGAACAAAGAAGACCCAGGAAAACATACTCAGAAGGGAGGTAAGAACATTTCTAAAACAATCCACAGTGAGAAGATTGGAAAAAAACAAAATCCTCTAAACTGCATGCTCGCAAACGCCAGAAGCCTGACAAACAAGATGGAAGAACTAGAAGCAGAAATATCTACAGGTAACTTTGACATAGTGGGAATAACCGAGACATGGTTAGATGAAAGCTATGACTGGGCAGTTAACTTACAGGGTTACAGTCTGTTTAGAAAGGATCGTAAAAATCAGAGAGGAGGAGGGGTTTGTCTCTATGTAAAGTCTTGTCTAAAGTCCACTTTAAGGGAGGATATTAGCGAAGGGAATGAGGATGTCAAGTCCATATGGGTCGAAATTCATGGAGGGAAAAATGGTAGCACAATTCTTATTGGGGTCTGTTACAAACCCCCAAATATAACAGAAACCATGGAAAGTCTACTTCTAAAGCAGATAGATGAAGCTGCAACCCATAATGAGGTCCTGGTTATGGGGGACTTTAACTACCCGGATATTAACTGGGAAACAGAAACCTGTGAAACCCATAAAGGCAACAGGTTTCTGCTAATAACCAAGAAAAATTATCTTTCATAATTGGTGCAGAATCCAACCAGAGGAGCAGCACTTTTAGACCTAATACTATCTAATAGACCTGACAGAATAACAAACCTGCAGGTGGTCGGGCATCTAGGAAATAGCGACCACAATATTGTACAGTTTCACCTGTCTTTCACTAAGAGGACTTGTCAGGGAGTCACAAAAACACTGAACTTTAGGAAGGCAAAGTTTGACCAGCTTAGAGATGCCCTTAATCTGGTAGACTGGGACAATATCCTCAGAAATAAGAATACAGATAATAAATGGAAAATGTTTAAGAACATCCTAAATAGGCACTGTAAGCGGTTTATACCTTGTGGGAATAAAAGGACTAGAAATAGGAAAAACCCAATGTGGCTAAACAAAGAAGTAAGACAGGCAATTAACAGTAAAAAGAAAGCATTTGCACTACTAAAGCAGGATGGAACCATTGAAGCTCTAAAAACTATAGGGAGAAAATACTTTATCTAAAAAACTAATTAAAGCAGCCAAAAAGGAAACAGAGAAGCACATTGCTAAGGAGAGTAAAACTAATCCCAAACTGTTCTTCAACTATATCAATAGTAAAAGAATAAAAACTGAAAATGCAGGCCCCTTAAAAAATAGTGAGGAAAGAATGGTTGTAGATGACGAGGAAAAAGCTAACATATTAAACACCTTCTTCTCCACGGTATTCACGGTGGAAAATGAAATGCTAGGTGAAATCCCAAGAAACAATGAAAACCCTATATTAATGGTCACCAATCTAACCCAAGAAGAGGTGCGAAACTGGCTAAATAAGATTAAAATAGATAAATCTCCGGGTCCGCATGGCATACACCCACGAGTACTAAGAGAACTAAGTAATGTAATAGATAAACCATTATTTCTTATTTTTACGGACTCTATAGCGACAGGGTCTGTTCCGCAGGACTGGCGCATAGCAAATGTGGTGCCAATATTCAAAAAGGGCTCTAAAAGTGAACCTGGAAATTATAGGCCAGTAAGTCTAACCTCTATTGTTGGTAAAATATTTGAAGGGTTTCTGAGGGATGTTATTCTGGATTATCTCAATGAGAATAACTGTTTAACTCCATATCAGCATGGGTTTATGAGAAATCGCTCCTGTCAAACCAATCTAATCAGTTTTTATGAAGAGGTAAGCTATACGCTGGACCACGGTGAGTCATTGGACGTGGTATATCTCGATTTTTCCAAAGCGTTTGATACCGTGCCGCACAAGAGGTTGGTACACAAAATGAGAATGCTTGGTCTGGGGGAAAATGTGTGTAAATGGGTTAGTAACTGGCTTAGTGATAGAAAGCAGAGGGTGGTTATAAATGGTATAGTCTCTAACTGGGTCGCTGTGACCAGTGGGGTACCGCAGGGGTCGGTATTGGGACCTGTTCTCTTCAACATATTCATTAATGATCTGGTAGAAGGTTTACACAGTAAAATATCGATATTTGCAGATGATACAAAGTATATGTAAAGCAGTTAATACAAGAGAAGATAGTATTCTGCTACAGATGGATCTGGATAAGTTGGAAACTTGGGCAGAAAGGTGGCAGATGAGGTTTAACAATGAAAAATGTAAGGTTATACACATGGGAAGAAGGAATCAATATCACCATTACACACGGAACGGGAAACCACTGGGTAAATCTGACAGGGAGAAGGACTTGGGGATCCTAGTTAATGATAAACTTACCTGGAGCAGCCAGTGCCAGGCAGCAGCTGCCAAGGCAAACAGGATCATGGGGTGCATTAAAAGAGGTCTAGATACACATGATGAGAGCATTATACTGCCTCTGTACAAATCCCTAGTTAGACCGCACATGGAGTACTGTGTCCAGTTTTGGGCCCCGGTGCTCAGGAAGGATATAATGGAACTAGAGAGAGTACAAAGGAGGGCAACAAAATTAATAAAGGGGATGGGGGAACTACAATACCCAGATAGATTAGCGAAATTAGGATTATTTAGTCTAGAAAAAAGACGACTGAGGGGCGATCTAATAACCATGTATAAGTATATAAGGGGACAATACAAATATCTCGCTGAGGATCTGTTTATACCAAGGAAGGTGACGGGCACAAGGGGGCATTCTTTGCGTCTGGAGGAGAGAAGGTTTTTCCACCAACATAGAAAAGGATTCTTTACTGTTAGGGCAGTGAGAATCTGGAATTGCTTGCCTGAGGATGTGGTGATGGCGAACTCAGTCGAGGGATTCAAGAGAGGCCTGGGTGTCTTCCTGGAGCAGAACAATATTGTATCATACAATTATTAGGTTCTGAAGAAGGACGTAGATCTGGGGATTTATTATGATGGAATATAGGCTGAACTGGATGGACAAATGTCTTTTTTCAGCCTTACTAACTATGTTACTATGTTAATTCTTATTGACAATTCATATGACTAGGAAATGTATGTTATGATCGGAAATACATGGAGAGCAATATTACTACTGCTTTTAACATGTCAGGCTAGTTTACAATCTGTCCTAAATTATATTCTAAGCAAGTGACCCACACGGAATACACATATGTCCACCTTTTTTTCTATTCTGACCTCTCAGCTATTCAGGTGCATCTAGTGAAATAGATATGATCTGAAGAAACAGTTAAAACGTCTTGTGTGCAGAATCGGCCAAATAATCTATAAGAAACCTTCTCTGTCCTCCCCAAAAGAATGTGTGGAAGGAAAGTAATATTTAGCTGATGTATATACTAAATTACTGTATCAAAGTATCAAAATAGATTAGACCTAGGCAAGGAAATGTTTAAATTAAAGATGACTAAATTACATGACATGGGACTGATACATTTTTAACAGTAGAGGCATAATATTAAATTGTGAATTTGGGCATTTGTTTATCTAATCTAAATCTTTAATCTTTTTTATCTTTTTTATTTTTATAAAGCGCTAAAATATTCCGCTTTACAGTTTGCACACATATCACAGGGGAACAATATAAAAAAAAATTTCTGTTGAGTTAGGTTTTTGAGCTGATTTATACTAAAATTGGCATGCTGATTCCAAAAATATAGTCAGTTTTTTTCTAGCACGTCAAGTTTTTCCTACACAACTTACCTGCCAGAGAAGCACAATTGCACTGATATCTGTAATAAGACTTGTTATCTGATTACAATTCGACTTATATAGAGCTACGTGGCAACTTGTAAGAGTAGTCACAACTTTGTCATGCCTATTTCTTATATATTTCATTTTTTGTTCATATTTGTACTATTTAAAAAAAACAAAACACTTTTTAGGTACAGTAGTTTACATAGGTAGTTTTGAGAAGACAAAAATCCTATAGGTCAAAAACTTGACGTGATAGAGAAAAACTGAGATCATTTCTGGATTCAGCATCCAAAAATTAATTAAGAACAGTTGTCTGACCTAACTCTTAAAAAATTGTGTTCCCCAGTATTTATAATACTAAACTTCAGATCAGAGACTAGTGGCTTAGACTGTTAGAAAATCAAGCACATTCCTCAAACTTAGAGGGTCACTTTCCACACCTACTTTCACCGCTGTCCCCTTATGACATCCTGGTTCAGTAGAGATGATTGAGAAGGGACCATATCTTCAATCGTCGCTGCCATCACAGTCACTTCTTGGAACACCACAGTTTCTTCCCCTGAAATAAACCATCAGAGGACTGTGATAGAAGCAGTGTGAGTGAAACCAGCACCACCTACTGAGGATGATTCGTTTGGGGGCGGTGATAGAAGCAGGGTGAGCAACAGCAGCGCTGCCCTAAAGTGTCTATCATTGCTCCCTGATGACAAATTGCTAATTGCAAAAGTGGCTATTTGCATAAAGATAGGTATTCAGAAAGGGCTTTAAAATTATTGGACCACGCCTATAATCAAGGCTGGTTTTAGACAAAGTGAAGGCCTGGAAAAAAGTTAACTGGGGCCCCAAATGTTAACATATTGCACCATCACACAGAAACATTTAGGTGCATTTATATAAGCTGACTTCAGGGCGTTAAATGAACGTGATCGACAATATTCAAGTCATTCGGCACTTGTTTACGGGCCTCTTTACACAGGCTGTCAAAGACTATTGTGATAGAAAGATCATTAAAAGATCAATCTGTCCCCATAAGTAACATGTTATCAGCAGAAAATTTGCGGCAAATTAATGAGTGTGCATCTCGGTCTTGGAAAGTTTGTAATTGCTCATAAAATACACGTGGGGGGACAGGAAAGAAAGAACCTTGCAAGCCATACGAACTTGCACTATAAAGGAGAAAGGACGATGCTGATCAGAAGAGCTTGCACTTTACAGAAGGAAGAGAGGACTCTGATGACCATAAGAGCTTACACTCTACAGGACATAGAGAGAGGACTCTGCGGACCATACAGGCTTACACTCTACAAAAGAGACAGGACCCCACCAACGAAAAGAAGTTAAACTGTACAGACGAGAGAGAGAACCCCATTGACCATAATGACTTACATTTTACAGAAGAGGGTGACTGACTTACTCTATAGATGGAAAATGACTCTGGCATACAAACTGTGCTCCACTGGAACCTGTGGTCTGTGATGAACCAGGTACTAGCCACCACTGTACAAGATATGATATTTGTAAAGAATGAAAGCTGGCATTATTGGGGAGGCAAAATAACATTAACCCACACTCTGATGATTCAACAGAGTGGGAAATTGAGCTGGTCACTTTTTTTGTGAATCGAATCTCAAAATGTTTGAATTAGATATCCGAATTTGAAAGATCTACAGGTTAAATATCTGATAGATATACAGATGTACAGATTAGATAGAAAAATGTAATGATCAATGCACAGATTAGATAGATATACAGATTAGCTAGATATACAAAATAGATAGTAATAGCTCAGTTTCCTTACTATCTAGAATATTACATGAACTCTACGCAAACTCTTAATGAACCCGAATTAACAAGACATACTGGAATACATTTCAGGAACTCAAGTGGGAAGAAAGAAAGTATTAGGTGAATTTTATGGATTTAGCAAAATTCATATCACATGTGACTTCCTTTCAAATTTTCTTAAATTGTAAAACGATTAGAGTGCTATGCATATAGCTGGACAAACAGAGTAGGGAGACTTTATTATGACACATTCCTGGAAGTCAGAATTTTGTTGCTTTGCCGTGAAGGGGCAGTGGGCTTCATACAGTCTGATCAGAATGTTAAACTGAAAACCTCATATTCAGTTATATTAATTTTTGCCTAGCGGCTTTAGATCAACGTATGATTTTGGGATGTGCGGTTCATGCTCTTTTTTTTTATTTTTTGCAAAATATATATATATATTTATATATATATATATATAACCATATTTTTCAGGAAGCAGAGTCGCTGCTGCAGGAAGCTGGCGGCGGTGGCAGGAGTTTGGCGATGCTACAGGTCCCTGGCTGGGAGGAGGTGGTGTTCGTCAGTACGAAGTTGCGGCAGGCTCCGCTGCAGTGAAAAGGTTGGGAAGTGCGGGGACTCTCTACATTTTCTAAAAGCCCAGATCTCACTGCAGCTTCGCACTGCCGAACACCTCCTCCTCTCAGACAATGGCCCACAGGATCGCCCCATTTCTGCCACCACCTTCCTGTAGCAGCGACCCTGCCTCCTGGAACCTTGCTACAACCTAGCACCCCCGCAGTAAGCTACTGTAACAGCATAGTATAAGATGCATCACCTTTTCAATAAAACATTTTTTCTTATTTTACTCCATAAAATTTGGGGTGCGTCTTATGGTCCGCTGTCTTATAATCCGCAAAATATGGTTTAATCCTTTTCTGACATCGGACGGGATAGTATGTCCAATGTCAGAAACCTCACTTTGAGATGGACTCTGGCGGTGAGCCCACCTTAAAGCCTCGACATGTTAGCTGTTTTCAACAGCTTACATGTGCCTGCAATAGGCGCGGGTGGAATCTCGATCTGCCCGTGCCTATTAACTAGTTAAGTGCCACTGTCAAACTCTGACAACGGCATTTAACAAGTGCTTTCAGCCTGATGTCACGTCACATGATCGGGGGTCAGAGTTGTGTCAGCATGACAACCAGAGGTCTCCTTGAGACCTCTATGGTTGTTGGTGCCAGATTTCTATGAGCGCCACCCTGTGGTTGGCGTTCATATCAATGCTTTAATTGTACTACATAGGGGCGATCTGAGCATTACCTCTATGTAGCAGAGGCGATCGAGTTGTGGCAGCTTCTAGCCTCTCCTGGAGGCTATTGAAGCATGCCACAAGTAAGAAAAAATGTGTTTAAAAATATGAAAAAAATAAAAAAACATAAAAGTACAAATCACCTCCCTTTCGCCCCATTCAAAATAAAAACTAAAATCAAACCTATACACATTTGGTATCGCCGCATTCAGAATATATCTTATCTATCAATAAAAAAAAGGATTTACCTGATCACTAAACGGCGTAGCAAGAAAAAAAATTGAAACACCAGAATTAAGTTTTTTTGGTCACCACGATATTGTATTAAAATGCAATAAAGGGCCATCAAAAGAATGTATCTGCACAAATGTGGTAGCATTAAAAATGTTAGCTCAGCACGCAAAAAATAAGCCCTCACCCAACACCAGATCACGAAAAATGGAGATGCAACATGTATTGGAAAATTGCGCAGCTTTTTTTTTAGCAAACTTTTGAATTTTTTTCACTTCTTGGATAAAAAAAACTTAGACATGTTAGTTGTCTATGAACTCATAATGACCTAGAGAATCATAATGGCAGGTCAGTTTTAGCATTTAGCGAACCTAGCAAAAAAAGCCAAACAAAAAACAAGTGTGGGATTGCACTTTTTTTGCAATTTCACCACACTTGGAATTTTTTTCCTGTTTTTTGCTATACAACATGCTAAAACCAGTGATGTTGTTCAAAAGTACAACTCATTCTGCAAAAAATAAGCCCTAACATGGTCATATTAATGGAAAAATAAAAAAGTTATGGCTCTGGGAAGAAGGGGAGCAAAAAACGAAAACGCAAAACCGAAAAAAAAGCTCCTTCCATGAAGGGGTTAATTTGCCATGTGTGCAAAAAAGCAACATAGGCTTTCAGGTAGGCATTAGGTAGTGCTCACACAGGCAATGCGGCTTGGACCAAACAGGTGCAGTTTTATTGCTTTCATAAAACTCCAAGGGATTCAAAACTGAAAAAAGCCTCTTCTGCTCACAAAGATATAACAGAAAATAAACAGTTCATTTAGCAGGACACATATGTCAGTGCATACTCACCCAAACAGATTACTGTCCTTTCTCTCTGAGCAAACTTTATACACAGAAGAGGCACAATCTTACCATGTTTCGGTATCTCCTACAGCTTGATCTCCAGCAGCTTCCAGCATCAAAGAGAAATGTTCAACTCTGGGCCCAGTTCATCCTGCACAGGCTAGCTGACCCGTGCAGAGAGAGACAGACCCCGACACATCTCTCAGCTACAGCTCACATCTTGGCTGGTTACACACCAGGTTCAGCACTAGGGTTGAGCGAAATGGGTCGGCCAGATTCAGAAGTCGCCGACTTTTGGCAAAGTCGGGTTTCATGAAACCCAACCCCTGTGTGGGGTCGGCCATGAGGTCGGCGATCTTCTGATCTGGAATCGGAATTCCAATACCGAGTTCCGATATGTTTAAGATATCGGGAATCAGTATCGGAATTCATATTTAAGTGTAAAATAAAGAATCAAAATAAAAAATATTGATATACTTACCCTCGGACGCACCCTGGTTCTCACGGCAGCCTTCCTTCCTAAGAATGAGCGCCTGAAGGGCCTTCGATGACGTCGCGGCTTGTGATTGGTCGCGTGAACTGTCACATAGGCGGTCACGCGACCAATCACAATCCGCGACATCATCTAAGGTCCTTCAGGCGCTAATTCTTAGGAAGGAAGCGTCCGAGGGCGCGTCCGAGGGTGAGTATATTCCTAATAGGTATATACTCACCCTCGGACGCGCCCTGGTTCTAACCTGCAGCCTTCCTTCCTAAGAATCAGCGCCTGAAGGACCTTAGATGACGTCGCGGCTTGTGATTGGTCGCGTGACGCCCATGTGACCGCTCACGCGACCAATCACAAGCCGCGACGTCATCGAAGGTCCTTCAGGCGCTCATTCTTAGGAAGGAAGGCTGCCGGCGAGAACCAGGGCGCGTCCGAGGGTAAGTATATCAGTATTTTTTATTTTGATTCTTTATTTTACACTTAAATATGGATCCCAGGGCCTGAAGGAGAGTTTCCTCTCCTTCAGACCCTGGGAACCATTAGAAACCCAATGCACTGCATTGGGTTTCGTGTTTCAGCCGAACCTGACCCCGACTTTTCTATAGGATCGGCCGATTTCACTTGACCCGACTTTTGAAAAAGTCGGGTTTCGTGAAACCCGACCCAATCCTATAAAAAGAAAAGTCGCTCAACCCTATTCAGCACAATCGACTTTGCTTTCTCCAGCAGACCAACACACCTAGTGAACACAGGCCCTGAGTCTATAGAAAGCTAGGCAGGTGCATCTAATCAAATCCTGCAGAGCTAGGACTTAACCCTGTCCTACCTAGCTCTGCTGCATATTCACACCTCTGCCCAAAGCCATGTCCTTGATCACTTTCATTTGTGGGGCACAGAATAACAATTTGTGCATATGTCCACCTCGGCCATGGGATAGTTCTTTCAGTCTCCATGGTAGACCTCACCTCTACCCCCTTCCCATGGACTAGCACATGCGGAGATTGTAAGTGCACCGTGCTGTATAATATGATGATTGCAATATATCAAGAGGATTAAAATTTTGATGGGAGGAGGAGTGCTTCTTTAAGCTGGCCTTACACATTAGATATCTGTCAGCCAAACTATGCTTTGGACAATCATTCAGCTGACAGCCATCTAAGCTGACTATCCGTTACACAGCAGCACTTGTTTGGTCAAGCGCTCCTGTGCTCTAATAGTGGCTTATCTCCAGTAGAACAATATAATTGGCAGCTTAAAAGTGAGCGAACAACATCAGTCAAATGGCGCCTCCATACACATTTGACAATCAGATGAACCCATTGATATTGGCGGATTTGGTAGACATTAGTCTAATGTGTATGGGGGTCTTTAGAAAAATGCAGCATGCAGTGAAGTCAGTATTTGGACACCCACTGAAATACTGGAGAGTTCCAATAACATCTGCATACAAAATTAGTATCCAACAATTTTAAATTTTTACATATTTATCTTCCGTTTGTGATGGTTGTTTTGTCCTGCAACTTATCACTTTTTTTTCCTGTTTGTTAACCTTAAACGCTCAGTCTAGCTCAGTCCTAAAATGAAAAATCTAATATGCTCCCTAAATAACTTGGTTCCTTGCCAGCATGAAATAAAAACTAATTGAACACCGACAATGAAGGATTTATTAAAACTCTTCCATACTGTAAATATATATGAATTCAGACATATGACCTAACATACAGGTGCTTTACCAGGCTTATGGGATGCAGTAATAGCTGACTATTCCAGAATATTAAGTCGTGAAAGTTACACAGATTTGAGAATGTAAGAAAATGGAATTCTTCTTGATTAGTAACAGTTATACTGTGTTTATTATTTGGTTGTATGGTGTAATTTTGATACTCTGAGGTTGGTTTAAGTTACAGAATTATAGTTTTTAGGATCAAACAGAATTGTCCTTTCAGTATTTCTCTAGGAAATGTTTGCATATGCTTATTGAGTCCCATACTTTAGAAGAACACTAAATATTTAGGTGCACCAAACATGTTGGCTTTATGTTGTTGTAAATTTGGTTATTTTTTAAATGTACTCATTGACTTAATGTGATTGTGTTGTAGTCATCCTGATATAACAATTATAGAGTGTTGTTTCTCTGTGTTGTGTGGTTCCCTTGTTATCCCTTCTGGGAAAATATTGAATAAATTGAATACTGCAAATGATTATTTTTGTCTTAACAGGATGTATCCTGTGTGTATTTTATTTTCAGTTTAACTACAGATGATCTGAGAATGCCACAGAGGTTAGTGTGAGAAATTTAGAGATCACACAGCATCATGAAAACCAGGAAACACACCCGACAGGTTAGAGATAAAGTTGTATGAAAGAGTAAAGCACGATTAGTTTATAAAAGAAAAAAATAGCACACACTCTGAACATCTCACGAAGAACTGGTTAATCTATCATGCAAGAATAGAAGGAGTATGGCACAACTGCAAACTTACTAATATAAGGCTCTCCACCTAAACTTACATCCCAAGCAAGGAGAGCACTAATTAGAAAATCAGTCAAAAAGTACACGGTCACTCAAGAGGAGCTGCAAAAATCTATAGCACAGGTGGCATAATCTGTCCACAGCACAACTATTAGACTATACGCCATCTTGGCTTCATGGAAGATAGCAATAAGAAGTCCCATTTGCAACAAGGAGCCATAGAAATCCCATTTGCAGTTTGCAAAAAGCCATGTAGGGGACATAGCTAACATGTATAAAAAGGTGCTCTAGTCAGATGAGTCCAAAGTAGAACTTTTTGGGCTAAATGTAAAACACTATGTGTGGCGGTAACTGAAACTGCACATCACCCTGAAAACACGATCCCCACCGTCAAATATGGAAGTGGCAGGATCACGCTATTGGGATGTTTTTCTTCAGAAGGGACAGAAAAGATGGTCAGAGTTGCTGGGAAGATGGAGCTAAATACATGGCAATCCAAGAGAAAAACCTGTTAGTGGCTGCAAAATACTTAAAACTGGGGTGTAGGTTTACCTTTCAGCATGACAACAACCCTAAACATACTGCCAGAGCTACAATAGAATAGTTTAGATCAAAGCATATCCATGGACCAGGGACCCTGTCAAAGTCCAGACCTAAATCCCATTGAGAATCTGTTTCAAGAATTGTAAATTGCCGTTCACAGATTCTCTGTATCCAATGTCACTGAGCTAAATTTGCAACTAAGAATGGGCAAAAAAAAACAGCCTATAGATGTGGAAACCTAAAAAAAATACCCCAAAATACTTCCAGGTATAATTGCAGCCAAAGATGGTTCTGCAAAGTATTGACTCAGGAGGGCTAACTATAAATGTATGTCACAATTTTCAGATTAATATTTTTTAAATATTTAGAAAACCATGTATCATTTCCTTTATATTTTACAAATACTTGCCACTTTGTGTTGGTATATCACATAAGATCCAAATAAAAAACATTTCCGTTTGTAGGTGAATCTTCAAGGGACTCTGTCACCTGAATTTGGCGGACCCTGTGTCCCGTCTGATGGGCGGTGTTTACTATTCTTTCATTCACCCCCTCCTTTCCCACTGGCCGCAATATTTTCTTGAATTTGAGCAGGTTTCCTCTGTAGTACACGGGTGCGAAATGCAATCTTGCCTTGCGCACGCGCAGTATGCTTTGCCCAACTGCGGGCAAAGCCGAAAAGCATTAGTGCGCATGCGCCGCCGCACTATGTCCTGGAACACAGCAAAAAAATTCCGGGTCATAGTACGGTAGCGCATGCGCACTAATGCTTTTTGGCTTTGCCCGCAGTTGGGCAAAGCATACTGCGCATGCGCAAGGCAAGATTGCATTGCATACGCGTGTACTAAAGAAGAAACCTGCTCAAATTCAAGAAAATATTGCAGCCAGGAAAGGAAGGGGTGAATGAAAGAAGAGAAAATACCGCCCATCGGACGAGACACAGGGCATTTACATAGCCCGCCTAATTCAGGTGACAGAGTCCCTTTCAGTACACGGTCACTATAGAAATGATGGAGCTACTGTGTTCCAGCAGTTTCCAAGAATTTTAGGCTAGCTCCTATAACAGCAGATTGGTGGAGTTGCCGCACCCCCACTGATCAGATATTAATGGTCCATCCTAACTTAAAAAAAGTAGTGGCCTACCACCTTAATACTCTTTTTATACAGGCAAATACAGTGCTTGCAAAAGTATTCGGCCCCCTGGAACTTTTCAACCTTTCTCCCACATATCATGCTTAAAACAAAAAGATACCAAATGTACATTTTTGGTGAAGAATCAACCACAAGTGGGACACAATTGTAAAGTTGAACGACATGTATTGGTTATTTTAAATTTTTGTGGAAATTCAAAACCTGAAAAGTGGGGTGTGCAATATTATTCGGCCTCTTTACTTTCAGTGCAGCAAACTCACCCCAGAAGTTCATTGTGAATCTCTGAATGATCAAATGTTGTCCTAAATGATGATAAATATAATACAGTTGTGTGTAATCAAGTCTCCGTATAAATGCACCTGCTCTGTTATAGTCTCAGGGTTCTGTTTGAAGACCAAGGAACACAATAGGCAGGTCCATGATACTGGAGAAATTTAAAGCCGGATTTGGATACAAAATGATTTCCAAAACTTTAAACATCCCAAAGAGCACTGTGCAAGTGATCATATTGAAATGGAAGGAGTATCATACCACTGCAAATCTACCAAGACCCAGCTGTCCCTCTAAACTTTCATCTCAAACAAGGAGAAGACTGATCAGAGATGCAGTCAAGAGGCCCATGATCACTCTGGATGGACTGCAGAGATCTACAGCTGAGGTGGGCCAGTCTGTCCATAGGACAGCAATCAGTCGTACACTGAATAAATATGGCCTTTATGGAAGAGTGGCAAGAAGAAAGCCATTTCTCAAAGATATCCATAAAAAGTGTAGCTTAACGTTTGCAACAAGCCACCTGTGAGACACACCAAACATGTGGAAGAAGGTGCTCTGGTCAAATGAAACCAAGGCAAAGGCAAAACAGCTGATCAACCTGAACACACCATCCTCAATGGCAAACATGGTGGTGGCAGCATCATGGTTTCGGCCTGATTTTCTTCAGCAGGGACAGGGAAGATTGTTAAAATTGATGGGAAGATGGATGGAGCCATATACAGGACCATTCTTGAAGAAAACCTGTTGGAGTTTGCAAAAGACCTGAGACTGGGATGGAGATTTGTCTTCCAACAAGAAAATGATCCCAAACATACAGCAAAATCTATAATGGAATGGTTCACAAATAAACGTATACAGGTGTTAGAATGGCCAAGTCAAAGTCCAGACCACAATCCAATTGAGAATCTGTGGAAAGAGCTGAAAACTGCTGTTCACAAACGATCTCCATCAAACCTCACTGAGCTCGAGATGTTTGCCAAGGAAGAAGGGGCAAGAATTTCAGTCTCTCGATGTACAAAACTGATACAGACATACCGCAAGTGACTTGCAGCTGTAATCGCAGCAAAAGGTGGTGCAACAAAGTATTAAGTTAAAGGGGCCAAATAATATTGCACGCCCCACTTTTCAGTTTTTTAATTTCCACAAAATTTTAACATAACCAATAAATTTCGTTCAACTTCACAATTTTGTTACTCTTGTTGTTGATTCTTCAACAAAAATTTACATTTGGTATCTTTATGTTTGAAGCATGATATGTGGGAAAAGGTTGAAAAGTTCCAGGGGCCGAATACTTTCGCAAGGCATTGTAATTAGGAGATATGAGTAACATTTTTCTATGTAAATGTTTAGAGCGTTACATGAGTCATTACATTGCTCTTATCAAAGCCCCTGTAAATGATTGTCCACACGTTGCAGATTTGATGCATTTTTGATGAGGTTTTGCCATGAAGATTCGCTAGCAAAACTTGAAGCAATTCTGATGCCAACAAACTGAAGGAGAAACCTGACGTGTCATGCACATTTTGAGTATTTTTGACTTGCAGATTTGGTGCAGAAAATAATCTGCAGCATGTCAATTCTCTGTGCATTTTTGCAGGGCAACAACATAGGATAAAAATGCATCAGAAATGCACCAAAGACGCGCATTTTTGCCTCTGTGTTTTTCCTACCAAGAGATGCAGAAATGTTGCAGAAATGTCTGCATCCATTTACTTAAATTAAAGTGACTCTGTCACCTGAATTTGGCGGGACTGGTTTTGGGTCATATGGGCGGAGTTTTCGGGTGTTTGATTCACCCTTTCCTTACCCGCTGGCTGCATGCTGGCTGCAATATTGGATTGAAATTCATTCTCTGTCCTCCATAGTACACGCCTGTGCAAGAAAATCTTGCCTTGTGCAGGCGTGTACTATGGAGGACAGAGAATGAACTTCAATCCAATATTGCAGCCAGCATGCAGCCAGCGGGTAAGGAAAGGGTGAATCAAACACCCGAAAGCTCCGCCCATATGACCCAAAACCAGTCCCGCCAAATTCAGGTGACAGGTTCCCTTTAACAGGTGCACACCGCCTAAATCTATCACATTACTAGGACACATTATTATCTACTGGAACTGAACATTCAAAGCTCCTGCTAAATGCCAGCAAGTGGAAATCTTAAAAAGTGAGAAATGAATACAGAAAGTATGATGGAAAATTGTATAATTTCCAGATGGAACTTTGTTAAGGCAATAAAAGGTTAATAGAAAAAACACATGTTTGCTGTGTAAACTAGGTCACAACGTGATTCCCTAGAGCTGTGCCCTCTAACTGGACTATAAATGTATTGTCTGTACTATACATCTAATACAGTGTATTATTAGCACATCATTCGTTTTTCTTTTCCAACATTTTTTCATTCTGCCTCTTTAGAAATGAATGGGATCACGTTCTTGGCTGTTGTGTATTGTGTCTTGCAGTCTCAGGAGGCTTATAATAGTTGTAAGGTTCTGGGGATCTAAATATACAATTTTTATTTTTAAGGAATGGCTGTTACATGTCACTTGACAAATATTTAACAAAGCTGCCCTCCTTTTTCTGAAAATTTTCACAAATCCATATTTGGTTATAACATGTTTCCTTGCACTTAAGAAAGCATTCAAAGCTCCAGAATATCAGTAAAGGCAGCTAAGATTTACATTTCATGTGCAAACAATGATGAAATGAGCCAAACCGTGCACCTTTCCAACCATCAGTGTCAGGGACATACGCTAACAGCCGAGGACCCCGGTGCAGAATGTGTGTCTACTTCCTCCCTCATGAACTTCTTCATGAACAACATGTATGCATATATGAATTATGCATATACAAATCCATGTACTGTATGTACCAAACAGAAAACGGCAGTGCTGGTAAATGCTGAATAACCCTGCAGCTGTATCTGCCCCTGATCAGATTACGAATGATACAAACAAAATTATGCCAAATCTTTAAGGGGATACTTTCAAAATGGACCATTTTTGTAGTTAAATGTATAATAAAATATTATGCTCATGGTTCACAGTGAGTATTCCTAAATTCATTGAACATCATGTCACATCTTTAAAAGGAAGAAACACAGATGGACCAGGCCTGTCACTATAATTAATTTTAAGTTTATTTGTACACATGACCAAATTTGCCAAAATTCAAGTTTGGCTTATTCTCTCATATGTGGCATGGAAATTATTTTCTTATTGAACAAAATTGATGGAAATCAATTGAGACTAGATTGACATAAAAAATGAAAGAAAAACAAAATAACATGATATGAGGTCTCCCAACTCCAAACTATTATAAAGTAATTCACCAGGAAAAGTTAAGAGCATTGAAGTATCACACTCTCATTGGCTCTCACCTATCCTTGTACTGCAGCAAGTTGCAACCTGTCAAACTTCAAATAGCTTCCTTGGGCCCCTGCACCCACTCAAATCTACCCTTCACACTTCAACTGGAAAAGCCTTGATGCATGATGTCAGAAAGTACATCATCCCACATGTCACATGGATGGTGCCTGTCATAATTGTCATAAAGTGCTTTCAAGTCAAGTGCTTCAATGGGGACAATCAAGCCACAAGTGGTGTCTGGTTTCCATACGTCCTGGTTAGTTATCAGTGTTGCCATCTTGTCCACCAGGTCTCTTAGGGTACCGTCACACTATACGATTTACCTACGATCACGACCAGCAATATGACCTGGACGTGATCGTAGGTAAATCGTAGTGTGGTCGCTGGGGAGCTGTCACACAGACAGCTCTCCAGCGACCAACGATGCCGAGGTACCCGGGTAACCAGGGTAAACATCGGGTTACTAAGCGCAGGACTGCGCTTAGTAACCCGATGTTTACCCTGGTTACCAGCGTAAAAAAAAACAAACAGCACATACTTACATTCCGGTGTCCGTCAGGTCCCTTGCCGTCTGCTTCCCGCACTCACTGACTGCCGGCCGTAAAGTGAAAGTGAAAGCACAGCACAGCGGTGACGTCACCGCTGTGCTCTGCTTTCACTTTACGGCCGGCAGTCACTGAGTGCGGGAAGCAGACGGCAAGGGACCTGACGGACACCGGAATGTAAGTATGTGCTGTTTTTTTTTTTTTAGTTTTACGCTTGTAACCAGGGTAAACATCGGGTTACTAAGCGCAGCCCTGCGCTTAGTAACCCGATGTTTACCCTGGTTACAAGCGAACGCATCGCTAGATCGCATCGCTAGATCGGTGTCACACACACCGATCTAGCGATGCCAGCGGGAGATCCAGCGATGAAAGAAAGTTCTAAACGATCTGCTACGACGTACGATTCTCAGCAGGATCCCTGATCGCTGCTGCGTGTCAGACACAGCGATATCGTAATGATATCGCTGGAACGTCACGAATCGTACCGTCGTAGCGATCGAAATGGCAGTGTGTGACGGTACCCTTAGTCAACGACTGGCTCTATGTTGTCATCTCTGACAGAAGGAAAGCAGAGGCGATGTTTCCGCACAGTCCTGACAATTGTTCTAATGATCTGCTACCAGGAATCTCCCACCTCGAGGACGGGTTGTCTTGCAAACTAGGGTTAAGATGGGCCTAGAGAGGGTATGTTCAGTTTCTGGATGGTTTGTTGAACAGAATGTCAAGACGGTGGTATCTTCTAAGTCTCTGCAATCCACCAACCAGGTGGAGGAACTCCAGTTGATCTTTGAATCCTCCAGGATAGTAGCTGATCTTAACAAATGGAGAGAGACTTCCCAAGTGCCCAGTTCCTAATACTATGCCCGCTTTGTCCCACTCTAAGGATGGCTTGATGGAGAGAAGCAATCTAGTGGTGAAGATGATGAGAGATACCACTTTTCTCCTAGTGGACAGGAGAGGTCATATTCCTGAAGATAATTCATAGGAGTCTGTGAAGACGAGTTGGTCTCCAACTTCTCTGCAGACAGCCCCATGTAGTCTTGAGAAAGAGGGGGTGTAGGAGGTATGTAATTCTATTGGTTCCCTTTCCCCCTCCATAAAGAGACACCGACATACTCACTGCCGCGGCTGCGTTGGTACCTCCCCTTCGCTTGGAGTGTCCCTAGGTGTGCCCCCTGCTTCCTGGTCTAGTTCCTGGCATCACATTTCCCTGTTCTTAAAGGACCAGTGCACATACCTGATAATATGCTCCCAGCCAATAGCTTGGAGACATCTTATTAAAAAGGCACCGTCCGCAATAGGGAAGTGCCAAATCAACATTAAGTCATAAGATAGTGAGATGATCAACTAGTGAGTTGTGAAGGCCTCTGGTCCTGGTGTGGTCTGTGTCCTGAATCTGAAGTCCCTGGTCTTTGTGTGGCCAGTGCTGAACCTGTAGCCCCTGGTCCTTGTGTGGCCCATCCTGAACCGGTAGTCCCTGGTCCTTGTGCAGCTAGTATTGAACCCGTACTCACTGGTCCTTGTGTGGCCAGTTTAGAACCCGTAATCCCTCAACCTTTTGTGGCCAGTCCTGAACCATGTCAGTAACTGTTCTACCCATGGATTCTGAACCTAGTTGTCTAAATGGATTCCGAGTCCTATCTGTGTCTGAGAACCTGACTCAAGGTTAATAGCTGCAGTACCGGGGACTGCCTAGGAGTGGAATCTGGTGGCTACCTGAAGCTCAAGCCTGACTCCACCATCAGTAGCTCCAGTGAACACCAGGTAGCTGCTTAACTGCAACCCTCCTAGGCAAGTCTGGGCTCGTGGCACAGTGGGTCCACGAACCTCGTGTGTAACTTGAATGCGTGACACCTTATGTGTGAGTTCAGTAAGTGATTTAGCAATCTAAGAAAAACTCTTACTGAATTACCTGTAATAGTTGGAGAATCATAGAAAATGTTGCAACGCTGTCAGGTAACTAGTTTGAACGCAATCTATTATCCTTCCCATGGTGCAGCTTAAACTCATCAGCCGATAAAATGAATCCCAGCAATGAAATTTCCTGAGCAGAAAAAAATCATCTCTCATGTTTAGCAACCAAAGAATTCTCCCCAAACCTTTGCAATACGAGACGGATATGGCTTTGGTGAGAATCCAAATTAGCAAAAAAAAAAAATAATAATTATTAAAGGTAAATCACATTAAATCTCCCAATGCAATCAGAAAAAAATATAATTCATAAAGTTTTCAAATAATTAATAACCCTTCCGTAAACTTGTGTTTACGTTATTTTTCATGGCGGTACATTCAGGCCAAGACAAATTATAAAGGCAAGCTTTAGGTAAAATGGCATTAAGGACATTTATAGTGTAATCACAAGGATGTTGGGGAGGAAATGTCTATGCCTCTTTTTAAAAAACACATCTCTGAAGTCTTTCAGGTACCTCGGGAGATCATCCAGACTAACAGCATATTTGTACAGAAATGAGACCTTTCTTATAACAACTGAGGCTCCACTTAACAATCTCCTCCTTCTTACACCAATCAATAAACAGGACTGTGAATAAGCAACCATGGAAGTCTAAAAACCTACCGAACAGGTAAACTATCCAAGACAAAATAGGAAATTAATTCAGAATTATGTGCTTTCACTTGAAGCGTGAACTTCACTATTACCCATTACCCATTGGGTTTTTCCAGACTACCTGTCCTTAATCCTAATTTCAGAACCAGTCTCAAAACAATCAAGATAGTTACAGACCCGTAGTCTATGAAAGCCAATTCTGGTAAAACCTAGTTCTTGAAAGACAAAAACGGTATTAAGCAGTACAATATATGAGAAGAAAAAAATGGTACCTGGAGGCCTTAGTGACCCCCTTGACAATCACACAGTCTTAGGTTTTTTCCTGACGGCTTGCTTGCTTTAGGGTGAGTTGTGCAGTCCTTTAAAAAATGCCTTACGACACTACAATTTAGACAGAGTCCAAGATCTTGTCTACGTTTTTTCTCCACAGCATGAAAACTGGCAACACAAAGCTTCAAAGGATCTAACAGGTAAATGGACATGCTTTGGAGGGAGTATACAAGGCACCCTGCTTTCCACCATGCCTCTTGAATTCTGCGGTCCATCCGTATGTCCTGGCATATGGCCTTCGCCAAAGAACAAGAGGGATTGTAACACTGGTGTCCCTGCACGCTTCCCTCCTCCCCGATAGGGACATCAACTTACTCACTGTTGTGGCCCCTGTCTCACACTATCTGCTCCTCCTGTTGATCATGGTCTGAGCACAGCTTCGAGATCACCGGCTACCATGCTTAGGGCATGCGCACTCCTGCTTTCTTAAAAGAACAGCCAGTGTCATCCTAAAGTGTCCCAGCAAATGGCTGATAAACACTTATTTTTTAAGGCGCCTCCATGTGTTGGGAGGTGCCTGAGCAGTGTATACTGCTTGTTGCATGCTTGCCAGTTCCCAGGTCCTGTGTTCTAAGTTTGTCTTCCACTACTCACCTGTACCTGCCTGTACCAGTCTGTGCCTGCTTGGACACCAGCCATGTTTGCCATACTGACTTGCACCTGCCGTTCCCATCTGTATACCAACCATGCCAGTCTGCATCTTCCAGTGTCTGCCTGTATATCAGCCATCATCCAGCCTGCACCTGCTGTACGCACCACCTTTATACTACCCATACCAGCCTGCATCTCCTGTGCTTACCTGTATATCAGCTATACCAGCCTGCACCTGCTGTGGTCACCTGTATAACAGCCATACCAGCCTGCCCCTGCTGTGCTAACCAGTATATTAGCCATACTAGCCTGCACCTGCTAGTGCCTTCCTGAATACCTGTTGTACCAGCCTGCACCTGGCAGTGCCTGCCTGTATACCAGCTGTACCAACCTGCACTTGCAATTGCCTGCATGTATATCATCCATTCCGCCAACATCTGCAGTTTCTGTGTTCCTGCTGTACCTGTCTGTACCAGCTGTACTCTCCTTCTGGGCCATTCAAGCTCCTGGCCTTGGGAGTCAGATGCCATGTGTCCAAGGTCTGTGCTTGTGTAGTACCTGGTGTCCATCTGGAGCCAAGTCTAAATCCAACATCAGGGACTCTAGTGAAGAAGAGTTTACCTAGTCATGAACCTCCAGGCTCTCTTCGGACCATGGCACAGTGGTTCCACCATTCCTGTTACAGGGATCATGAAAAGCCAGAGAGTCCATAAGAGGACAGACATCTATGGAATTGACTAATGAGGGCCACATCATTCCACTGAACTTCAGTGGACCATTGTCAGAACTATGGTACAATAGTCCTCAACGGTATGGCATCCCTGTGTTCATTATCTTACCCATAGCGACCTGAATTCTGTGAAGTTCATCATAAATTAACCCTAAGGCATCAACAAAGGCATCAACAGACACTCCTTCTGAGGCTTGGCTGGTTGGACAGTAAAAAGGCAAAGGTAAATTATTACTACCTGCTGGGAATCTTCGAGGTTGCAGGATAAAAAATAACCTACAGCTCTCCCTGAATACGCTAAATTGATTATTCTCTCTCAAAAATGTTTCTGGGAAGGCCACTGCAGGTTTGGGAGAGGTCAACTGTACATAAGAAAGTAGAGATGTTGCATTTACTGCCAGCATCGAAAAGCGATAAGGGGCTTCCATAAAGCTAAATACCTGGCCTTGTAACTACAACCACAATGATTCTAGGTTCTGGTGCTCGTTAGCCAAATCTTGAATATTTTAGGTCAGATTTGCCATATGATCACCAAGTATGTGAATTGAATCTATCCTGATGAAAAATTGTATACGGCCAGTTGTAATGTGGCGCTGAGTCATTGCTCAAGGACAAGCTGTGAGTCGGGGAAGTCAGGGAGTCCGAGGTCTAAGCCACGAACGTGTGTCAAATCAAAGGGATAAAAAAATGGACGGGGTAATCCAAATGAGTAGACATAATGCAAATCCAAAGTCTGGCAAAAAAAATCAGAAAATCAGAACACAGAGCAAACACACCACAGAGCAAGACTACACCTGGCAATGTTCCATTTCTAGCCAGCTAAATAGCTAGCTAATCATCCTGAATGGGTGACACCAGGAGGAAAGCCTACAGGCCCGGTCAGATAGGACAGCTTGGTTGTCATTCATAATATTGACAGCCCAGCACATCCCTGCCTTAGATTGGATGACTGGCTGTCACTCACATTACTTGACAGTCCAGCATACCCTTGATCCCATTGGATGGCTGAGCTGTCACTCACAGCGTCCTTAGAACACTCAGTGGTGGAATCGTGTCACACCCCTTCTTTTGGGAGATAGCTTTTCTAATTCTTTGAATTTTAATTTTGCGAATCTGTGTCCCATTCTTTGGAATTGAGATGGCAGGGGCATTGAGAGTCTTTTAAAACGAATTGTGGACTTGTATAGAGAAATTTGCACCTGTTAAATTTTGTTTGAATGCAGATTGCACATTTTCTGTTAGTACAATAAACCTCATTTCAAGGCAGAAACATTACTGTGTCCAACAGTTATTAGATATATGAAACTGAAATAGCTGTTGCAAAAAAAAACAAGTTTTATAAAACATTAAGCTTAAGATTAATAGGGGTACCCAAACTTTTTCATATAACTGTACTATATAACACAGGCCACGTACTATTTGTATGCTATATACTACATGACTCCTATATACTACGTGGCCTGTGCTATATACTATGTGGCTGCTATATACATACATATTCTAGAATACCCAATGCGTTAGAATTGGGCCAAAATCTAGTATATAATAGGTTGCAAAGACATTTAATGGCATATATCACAAAAGACTTTTCATATGTGAAGTATCCCCTATCTGGGACTCATACAGCCATTTATCTGTCCAGGCACTAAGAAATAGATATTGTGACACCACATCTGGTAAGCGCACATTACGTGGCTGTGATTGGCAGTGGAAGGCACAGTGGAAATGTACAGGGCCTTGTGCCAGAAATGACCTCTCTATAGTGTTCATAAATCTCTCTTTGGTGACCAATATGCATATGGCATGGGCAAATAGAGGATAAAAGAAGATGCAATATAACTTAAGTAAGCACCATAGAAAAACAGTATGAGGAAAGAATCAGATAGGAGGGTAAAATATATCTAAAGAAGAGGGCCATAATTTAAGGAAAGACCATAAACTCGCAATACAAGGAAAGAGAAAGAAAAAGAAAAAATGGGGAAAGAGGTGGACCAGATATAAAAAGAAATAGCTGGGAGAAGCTATAATATGGTTTCCAGGGGCAATAGGTGGCATTCTGCACCTTCAGGGAAAGTTAGAGAGAAGGTTTATAGGATGTGTGATATAGGGTAGGTCAAGGAGACTAAGGCAAATGCTTTTTTCTATATTCTACTATATAAAGCTGAATGCGTGTGTGTGTGTGTGTATGTGTGTATGTCCGGGATTGGCATCTGCACCGTCGCAGCTACAGCCACAAAATTTTGCACAGTCACACGTCTGGACCCCGAGAGCGTCATAGGCTATATTGTGAGGCGAAATTTTAATCCTGCTCGTTCCAATTCACCAAACAATTTTGCCCCTATCTACATAATGGGGAAAAAAGTGAAAGGAAAAGTGTTGGAGGCGTCGCAGCTACAGAAACAAAATTTTGCACAGTCACACGTCTGGACCCTGAGAGCGTCATAGGCTACATTGTGAGGTGAAATTTTAACCCCGCGCTTTCCAATTCACCACACAATTTTGCCCCTATCTACATAATGGGGAAAAAGTGAAAGGAAAAGTATTGGAGGCGTCGCAGCTACAGAAACAAAATTTTGCACAGTCACACGTCTGGACCCTGAGAGTGTCATAGGCTACGTTGTGAGGTGAAATTTTAACCCCGCGCTTTCCAATTCACCAAACAATTTTTCCCCTATCTACATAATGGGGAAAAGTGAAAGGAAAAGTGTTGGAGGTAAATTGACAGCTGCCAGATGTGAACAAGGGGGACTTAAAGAATGAGAGCGATGGCGCCAAAGAGTATATACCGATCAGTTGCTAAGGTGGGGCCCCGACATGAGATACTCACCACACATGGGGATATGAACACACACAAAATGCGCCACACACTACCACGTGCTTGAACACATATACCACCCTCAGCACACATTTCACCACACATACACCAACCTCGCCACATAAAAGTCGAAACACAAAAGTCGCCGCTCAAAACTCGCCACGCGCAAAACTCGCCACATGCAAAAACTAGGCTCACGCAAAACTCGCCACAAGTGCAAAACTCACCTCATGGAAAACTCACCACACGCAAAACTTGCACACACGGAAAAATTGCCACATGCACAAAATTTGCAACACATGCAAAAGTTGCCTCACACAAAACTTGCACATACTCAAAAGGCACCAGACATAAAACTCACCACGCGCAAAACTCGCCATGCGCAAAACTTGCTGCACACAACTTGCTACACTAACCTGTTACATGCAACTCGACACACAAAAAGTTGCTACACACATGTTGCCACACAAAACTCAACACACACAACTTGACAAACGAAACTCACCCTAAAACACACACAAGTCTGGTATTAGCCTTCAAAAATAACAATCTGATTAATAAGCAGACAAACTACAAGAGCAACAAATGTACCATATAGGAAATACAGCAGCTGTCAGTCACATGACCTGTTTATTATGTGTATGTGTGAGCTAATATATACTGCCAGGGGGAGGGCTTCCTTTTGGCTGGGGATTTATCAGGCTGCCAATTTATCTTACAAATACTGAGGTAAAAATACTGAGCAAATAACGTGTTAACGAGGTCTAATACAGGAGATCACACAGGTATATACTATATACAAGGGAGATGACACACAGATATATACTATATACAGGAGGAGATGACATACAGGTATATGCTATATATAGAAGATGACATACAGGTATATACTATATACAGGAGGAGATGACACACAGATATATACTATATACAGGGGAGATGACACACATGTATATACTATATACAGGAGGAGATGACATACAGGTATATACTATATATAGAAGGAGATGACATACAGGTATATACCATATATAGGAGGAGATGACATACAGGTATATACTATATATAGGAGGAGATGACATACAGGTATATACTATATATAGGAGGAGATGACATACAGGTATATACTATATACAGGAGGAGATGACATACAGGTATATGCTATATATAGAAGATGACATACAGGTATATACTATATACAGGAGGAGATGACATACAGATATATACTATATACAGGGGAGATGACACACATGTATATACTATATACAGGAGGAGATGACATACAGGTATATACTATATATAGAAGGAGATGACATACAGGTATATACCATATATAGGAGGAGATGACATACAGGTATATACTATATATAGGAGGAGATGACATACAGGTATATACTATATATAGGAGGAGATGACATACAGGTATATACTATATACAGGGGAGATGACACACAGGTATATACTATATACAGGGGAGATGACACACAGCAGGTATATACTATATACAGGGGAGATGACATACAGGTATATACTATATAAAGGAGATGACATACAGGTGTATACTATATATAAGGGAGATTACAAACATGTATATACGGAGGTGAAAATGAGAGGTGTGAGGTGAAAATGAAAAGGTGTGAGTGCAAAATGAGAGGAGTGAGGGAAAATAGTGTAGTGATCGGAAAATGACAAATGTGAGGTCGAAATGACAAGTGTTAGGGGGGAATGAGAGGAGTGAGGGAGAAAATGAGACACACATTCGCCAGAAGACTCGCTACACTCATCAGGAGGGCGTTAAACTAGAAGAAGAGGGGACGGGAAGAAAAACATTAGACTTGAACAAAGAAGATCCAGGAAAACATACTCAGAAGGGAGGTAAGAACATTTCTAAAAAAATACACAGCGAGGAGATTGGAACAAAACAAAATCCTCTAAACTGCATGCTCGCAAACGCCAGAAGCCTGACAAACAAGATGGAAGAACTAGAAGCAGAAATATCTACAGGTAACTTTGACATAGTGGGAATAACCGAGACATGGTTAGATGAAAGCTATGACTGGGCAGTTAACTTACAGGGTTACAGTCTGTTTAGAAAGGATCGTAAAAATCGGAGAGGAGGAGGGGTTTGTCTCTATGTAAAGTCTTGTCTAAAGTCCACTTTAAGGGAGGATATTAGCGAAGGAAATGAGGATGTCGAGTCCATATGGGTCGAAATTCATGGAGGGAAAAATGGTAACAAAATTCTCATTGGGGTCTGTTACAAACCCCCAAATATAACAGAAACCATGGAAAGTCTACTTCTAAAGCAGATAGATGAAGCTGCAACCCATAATGAGGTCCTGGTTATGGGGGACTTTAACTACCCGGATATTAACTGGGAAACAGAAACCTGTGAAACCCATAAAGGCAACAGGTTTCTGCTAATAACCAAGAAAAATTATCTTTCACAATTGGTGCAGAATCCAACCAGAGGAGCAGCACTTTTAGACCTAATACTATCTAATAGACCTGACAGAATAACAAATCTGCAGGTGGTCGGGCATCTAGGAAATAGCGACCACAATATTGTACAGTTTAACCTGTCTTTCACTAGGGGGACTTGTCAGGGAGTCACAAAAACACTGAACTTTAGGAAGGCAAAGTTTGACCAGCTTAGAGATGCCCTTAATCTGGTAGACTGGGACAATATCCTCAGAAATAAGAATACAGATAATAAATTGGAAATGTTTAAGAACATCCTAAATAGGCAGTGTAAGCGGTTTATACCTTGTGGGAATAAAAGGACTAGAAATAGGAAAAACCCAATGTGGCTAAACAAAGACAGGCAATTAACAGTAAAAAGAAAGCATTTGCACTACTAAAGCAGGATGGCACCATTGAAGCTCTAAAAAACTATAGGGAGAAAAATACTTTACCTAAAAAACTAATTAAAGCTGCCAAAAAGGAAACAGAGAAGCACATTGCTAAGGAGAGTAAAACTAATCCCAAACTGTTCTTCAACTATATCAATAGTAAAAGAATAAAAACTGAAAATGTAGGCCCCTTAAAAAATAGTGAGGAAAGAATGGTTGTAGATGACGAGGAAAAAGCTAACATTTTAAACACCTTCTTCTCCACGGTATTCACGGTGGAAAATGAAATGCTAGGTGAAATCCCAAGAAACAATGAAAACCCTATATTAAGGGTCACCAATCTAACCCAAGAAGAGGTGCGAAACCGGCTAAATAAGATTAAAATAGATAAATCTCCGGGTCCGGATGGCATACACCCACGAGTACTAAGAGAACTAAGTACTGTAATAGATAAACCATTATTTCTTATTTTTAGGGACTCTATAGCGACAGGGTCTGTTCCGCAGGATTGGCGCATAGCAAATGTGGTGCCAATATTCAAAAAGGGCTCTAAAAGTGAACCTGGAAATTATAGGCCAGTAAGTCTAACCTCTATTGTTGGTAAAATATTTGAAGGGTTTCTGAGGGATGTTATTCTGGATTATCTCAATGAGAATAACTGTTTAACTCCATATCAGCATGGGTTTATGAGAAATCGCTCCTGTCAAACCAATCTAATCAGTTTTTATGAAGAGGTAAGCTATAGGCTGGACCACGGTGAGTCATTGGACGTGGTATATCTCGATTTTTCCAAAGCGTTTGATACCGTGCCGCACAAGAGGTTGGTACACAAAATGAGAATGCTTGGTCTGGGGGAAAATGTGTGTAAATGGGTTAGTAACTGGCTTAGTGATAGAAAGCAGAGGGTGGTTATAAATGGTATAGTCTCTAACTGGGTCGCTGTGACCAGTGGGGTACCGCAGGGGTCAGTATTGGGACCTGTTCTCTTCAACATATTCATTAATGATCTGGTAGAAGGTTTACACAGTAAAATATCGATATTTGCAGATGATACAAAACTATGTAAAGCAGTTAATACAAGAGAAGATAGTATTCTGCTACAGATGGATCTGGATAAGTTGGAAACTTGGGCTGAAAGGTGGCAGATGAGGTTTAACAATGATAAATGTAAGGTTATACACATGGGAAGAAGGAATCAATGTCACCATTACACACTGAATGGGAAACCACTGGGTAAATCTGACAGGGAGAAGGACTTGGGGATCCTAGTTAATGATAAACTTACCTGGAGCAGCCAGTGCCAGGCAGCAGCTGCCAAGGCAAACAGGATCATGGGGTGCATTAAAAGAGGTCTGGATACACATGATGAGAGCATTATAATGCCTCTGTACAAATCCCTAGTTAGACCGCACATGGAGTACTGTGTCCAGTTTTGGGCACCGGTGCTCAGGAAGGATATAATGGAACTAGAGAGAGTACAAAGGAGGGCAACAAAATTAATAAAGGGGATGGGAGAACTACAATACCCAGATAGATTAGCGAAATTAGGATTATTTAGTCTAGAAAAAAGACGACTGAGGGGCGATCTAATAACCATGTATAAGTATATAAGGGGACAATACAAATATCTCGCTGAGGATCTGTTTATACCAAGGAAGGTGACGGGCACAAGGGGGCATTCTTTGCGTCTGGAGGAGAGAAGGTTTTTCCACCAACATAGAAGAGGATTCTTTACTGTTAGGGCAGTGAGAATCTGGAATTGCTTGCCTGAGGAGGTGGTGATGGCGAACTCAGTCGAGGGATTCAAGAGAGGCCTGGATGTCTTCCTGGAGCAGAACAATATTGTATCATACAATCAGGTTCTGTAGAAGGACGTAGATCTGGGGATTTATTATGATGGAATATAGGCTGAACTGGATGGACAAATGTCTTTTTTCGGCCTTACTAACTATGTTACTATGTTACTATGAGAGGTGTGAGGGAGAAAATGAGAGATGTGAGGGGGAAAATGAGAGGCGTGATGGGAAAATAAGAGAAGTGACGTGCTATAACTAACCACAGATATTTGCTATGCCCAGGCAACGCCGGGCTCTTCAGCTAGTTGAGTGATAAAAGCATTACATCTAGGTTAAGCAGCTTGCAGTTGTGTAGGAAATAAGAGACCCTGCGTATATTGTCTGAGGCCTGTCTTTATGTCATGGAGCCGACTTGGTCTTTATGCACTAGATTGCCCAATCAGGTGTTGAGTCATGGAGCCAAAATTTTACTTAGGAGATTAATATCAATAAATATGCGATTAATGAATGAAATGGGTCTATAATTTGATCCTAACGTGTGGTCAGAGTTTGGCTGGGGTTTCATGAATGTGTGTCTCAAGGGAATTAAAATTGCTAGCAAGGTTGAGGCTAAGGTTAAATGCATATTTTTCATAACATAGGGCTGAGAAGGCTTCGCGGCCTGTTTTTTTAATTCATTTTATGTTTACAAATCGCTTGATTTCGATGGTCTGCTAAAGAGGGGTTTTGAGCAGGAAGTTGGATAGAACTAAGAAAGGTGCTGATCTCATTCTGGTCGCAGAAGGGAGGGTCACGATAAATTTTTCTAAGTGTTGTTGGAATTTGCAGAAGATAAATTGTGGATTGGTTGCGATAGCTGACTCAGTATACAGCTGTATGGGTGTACCTGATAATAGAAGGCACTTCAATAGTGACCAATGTAGAGCATGGTCTGCACTCTCAGGGATATCAAAAGACTGACCATTACTTCCAAACAGAAATCAGTTGTGAATAGGTGCTTACTAAGCGTAGCCATCTCCATACATAACCAACAAATAAAGTAGCACCCTTTTTTGTGCTATAGCATGCAAACATGAAATATACTGTATGAAATTTTAATTGCAAAACTGCACTAGAAAATATGAAAAATAAAGAATATTTAGAGCTTAAATTGGCCAATTCATATGTACCCATCAGCCTCGATAAGGCGATTCTCATAGCTTGGACCTGCCTAATGTGAATCCTCTCTTAGGCTGAAGTCTACATTTATTTGGGATGGTAGGATCCAGCTGTAATTAAAAACCCCTGAGGCTGAGGGGTGGAGTGTAGGGTTGAGCGAAACGGATCGGCCAAATTCGAAAATTGCCGACTTTCGGCAAAGTCGGGTTTCATGAAACCCGACCCGATCCTAGTGTGGGATCGGCCATGAGGTCGGTGATCTTCACGCCAAAGTCGTGTTTCGTATGACTATTTCAGCGCCATTTTTCAGCTAATGAAGGAGGACGCAGAGTGTGGGCAGCGTGATGACATAGGTCTCGGTCCCCACCATCTTAGAGAAGGGCATGACAGTGATTGGCTTGCTTTCTGTGGCGTCACAGGGGATATAAATGGGCGTGCACGCCGACCGCCATCTTACTTCTGCCGATCATAGCATAGGGAGAAGTTGCCGCAGCTTCATCAGAAGAAGGGATATAGTTAGGGAGGGAAGATTAAGCCCTGAAACTGCTTGTGCTGTAGCGATTTCCACTGTCCAACACCCCCTTTTCTTTGCAGGGACAGTGGAGGCTATATTTTTGTGCATCAGCTCTGTAGCTTATTAGGCTGCCTTATAAGGCTCCCTGATAGCTGCATTGCTGTTTGCATGCCACTGTGCAAACCAACTGCTTTTTTAAAAGCAAAAATCCTGTTGCTCCTTTCTGCACAGTTATCTTGTTTATTTGTCCACACTTTTGTGTGCAGCAGTCCTTTTTATTGCTGCCATACTTTTCCTGAGATCATTGTAGGGAGATTGAAATTTTACTAAGGGCATTGTATTTTTTCATATATCTTCCAGCCACTTTCTGCCACTTACATTGTGTTGCTTTATACACTGGGCCTGAGTTTTCGTTCAGTCTCCCCCAAAAAAGTGAGATTCAAATTCTCACAAAGTAGATATACTTCTGTCCTGTTAGTTTGTCATATATCAGCCAGTCACTTTCTGCCACTTAGATTGCGTTGTTATATACACTGGGCCTAAGTTGTGGTTCAGTCTCCCTAAAAAAAAGGGAGATTCAAATTCTCACAAAGTGGATATACTTTTGTCTAGGGTTGAGTGACTTTTACTTTTATAGGATCGGGTCAGGTTTCACGAAACCCGACTTTCTCAAAAGTCGGGTCGAGTGAAATCGGCCGATCCTATAGAAAAGTCAGGTCGGGGTCGGCCGAAACACGAAACCCAATGCAGTGCAATGGGATACTATGGTTCCCAGGGTCTGAAGGAGAGGAAACTCTCCTTCAGGCCCTGGGATCCATATTTAAGTGTAAAATAAAGAATTAAAATAAAAAATATTGCTATACTTACCCTCTGACGCGCCCTGGTACTAACCGGCAGCCTTCCTTCCTTAGAATCAGCGCGTTAAGGACCTTAGATGACGTCGCGGCTTGTGATTGGTCGTGCGACCGCCCATGTGACCGCTCACGCGACCAATCACAAGCCGCGACGTCACCGAAGGTCCTTCAAGCGCTGATTCTTAGGAAGGAAGGCTGCCGGAAAGAAGCAGGGCGCGTCCGAGGGTGAGTATATTCCTATTAGGTATCTTAGTGAAGTCTTTGATAAGCCTTCGGTAGTAGCCTGTCAACCCGAGGAAGTGACGGATTTCATGGATGTTGCTGGGTTTCGGCCAGTCCCTGATCACAGTGACCTTATCAGGGTCTGGTGCCACTCCTTCGTCACTTACCACATGGCCCAGGTACTGTACCTTGGGCTTTAACAGGTGGCATTTGGATGTTTTTTCCTTCATGCCAAAGTTGGACAGAGCTTCGAACACCTGGGCCAGGTGCTTCAGGTGGTCCTCATATGTCTTTGGAGAAGACGATGACATTGTCCAGGTACAGCAAAACGATTTCAAAATTCTTGTGCCCGAGACAGCACTCCATCATCCTCTGACATGTTCCTGGTGCATTGCACAGTCCAAACGGTATGTAGTTAAATTCAGAGAGACCCATCGGTGTTGCAAAGGCCGTCTTTTCTTTATCTGCCTCTGCCAGTACCCACAGGTGAGATCCAAGGTGGAAAAGTTGTTAGCCGATTTTAAAGCAGCTAATGACTCTTCAATTCTGGGCAAGGGGTATGCATCTTTATGTGTTATACGGTTTATCTGCCTTTAATCGACACACATTCTCATTGTGCCATGCTTCTTCCTGATGAGGACTAGTGGAGCTGCCCAGGGACTACAACTGTCTCTGATTACCCCAGCCTCCTTCATCTCTCATAACATACTTTTAGTGAGCTGGAGGTACAGGTCGGTACCTCTACTTAATGGGTGGATAATTTCCCGTGGGGATATGATGTTGAACCCCTTTTACCTGCCCAAAATCTAGTGTGTGTTTGCTGAATACCTGCTCATACTCATGGACCACCCAGTAAGCCCCTTGTTTTTGGTGTGATGGAGTAGAGTCTGTGCCCACGTGTAATTTCTGACACCAATCTTCCAATTGTCCTGCAGAGTCATTGTCCTCTGCCTGGTTGGACAGGACCAAGGGTTCTGTTGCCTGTATTGCATTATTATTAACAGTAAATGGTTTAGCAAGTGCGGCATATCTGGGTAAGTGGACCTCCTTCTCTCCACAGTTAAGGACACATACTGGTACCCTCCCCTTGCAGACATCAACCGTCCCTCTGGCTGTCAGGATTGTGGGCCTACTATCTGAATACACAGATTCTACCAGGGCCTGGTAGTCTTTACCTCTGAGGCCTATTGCTGCCCGACACCAGATTAACATTTCACTCCTGGGGGGTATTGCAATGGGGATCGGATCACTCACTGTGACACGTCCAATTTCTCTGGCTACTATTGTCAAATCACTATCTGGGCCACGGGTAATATCAGAGTCAGCCCAGTACCATTTATAGAGAATGTAAGGCATAGTTGTCACCTGAGAGCCGGAGTCCAGTAAAGCGTTCATTGGGATGCCGTCAATCACAATGAGGAGGACTGGTCGTCCTCCGACGTACTTGGCTTGCTTGTTTTGTGGGCCTGGTCGTTTTACTCCTGGGGGTTGGCCCTTTTCCCCAAGGGTCGCTCGTTTAAATGGCAGAACCTTCCGATGTGCCCCACCTGATTGCAGCAAAGGCAGATGGGTCATCCGTCCTGATGATAGCAGTCGTTGTTTCTTCCTCTGATCGGTGGGATCCTCTTCTGTCGTCGCCAGGGGACGTCCTCCGGACTGGAAGCTTGCTTGATTTTCTCCTTTGGGGATTCCTGCAGGGACTGCACAGTTTTAGCTAGGGCAGCTACTCTTTTAGTCAGTTCCTGTACCTGGAGGCGCAAATCTTTGGAGGGATCAACATCCAGGATCTGTGTATCGGCCTCTACGGGGACCTGAGGAAATGGTGCCACCTCCTGGTGGTACGTGAGGGCTGGTCACCTAGGGGCACTGTGTGGCTGGGCTGAGGTTCATGAAGCACCCGGATGGCCCTGTATTTAAATTGTGCAAAGTCCAGGTCAGGGTTTTGCAAGGCCAGGATGTGTAGCTGACTCCTGTGGGTGTTGGACAGTAGCCCTTCAATGAACTGTTCCTTTAAGAGCCTGTCCCCATCCTGCACACTGTTAGGGTCAACCTGTTTGATGGCCCGTAGTGTCTCCTGAAGATTAAGGGCATAGTCCTGTCCTGTGCTCTTTGCTTGCACCCGAAAAACCTCATTTTAATTTCTGCAGCGGTGCGGGTGTCAAAAGTGTTTTTTAGTTTGTCAAGCATCTGCTTAACAGTTCCTTTCTCCATATGCGGCAAGGATTTTACTTCTCGTAGGGCTGCGCCAATTAGTTGGCCAATTAGAATGCTGACCTTTTGATGCTCTGACAGAGGATATACTTCAAATAGGCTGCAAAGCATTTCCTTAAAGTCACTCAATGTATGGGACTCCCCAGAATATTGCGTCAGCCAAGCCGCTCCTGGTATGTAGGGAATGGATAGCGGCATTATTGGAGCGGTTACTGCAGCTGGGTCCTGCCTGTTTGCAGAAGCTGCGGGCACCACGGGGTCTGGTGGCATTACTGGACCTGCGGCTGCGTCCACCGCCAATTCTCCTCCAGGGTCAGACATGTCCCCTTGCTAACCTTGTAGAGGCCCAACGTCTCTCCTGCGTGCAGTCCGCAGTGGTTCCTCCTCTGCACGGTCCGGCGCTTCTCCCGGTCTTCAGTCCAGGGCTTTGCTGTTCTCTTGCACGGCGTCCTCACTTGCGGCTCTCACTTCAGGCTCCGCCCACAATGGCACAACCATCTTTTCCTGCGCTCCTCGCGGCACTCTTTCTGGTGGTTGTTGGCGGTTATTTTGAAAATAAAGTGCGCGCTCCATGTGATGCAGTTATGGCGATGTTTTGATGGCGATGTTTTAAAAGCTCATTTAAGTCTCTGGCACACAATTTAATAAAGTCTGTCTTTTAAACATAGTCTTTTAGGCGCACAAGACCTGTTTGCTGGGTCGGTTCATCCTGTTCGGGACGCCAAGTTGAGTCGCCCATCAGGGCCGTGGGGTACTCAGTACCGTGTCCGGTCAAAATTAAAGGGGAGCTCACGGAGGCAGAAACCTGGTCCGTGGCCCTGGGTACCAAAGTAAAAGGGATGGTCTTTAAAGGAGTTGTGAAAATAAGGAAAGTTTGCGATGCCACCTGTGGTTCTCGGACAGAGGTCACTGACGCTGCTTAAAGGGGCCCTATGGGGGCGATGGTGCTGCAGCAAAGGTGGTGTCACTTCCCACAGGTGAAGTAGTGTCCCCAGGGCTCCCGATGTATTTGTCAGGGATGGTGAATGCCGTAAATAATTGGAGGACACAGGGTTGCAGTCTTTACCTGGTTTACTGAGATGGTATTCAGCCTCAGTCCAGGGTATTGGTAACAGGTGTAGTTGGAGTCCAGGCAGCCTGAAGACAGGTGGAAATCCCCTTGACAAGTCAGTTTGGGAGCCTTCCACTATGTGCTGGTCTGTGGTCCCTTGCTGCCTGTAGATCTCTAATAAGGCCCTCTTTCTTCCCTGTCCAGGGACAGTACCTGCACGGTAGGCAACTTGAGCAGTCTCTTTTTGGTCTCTGTTCACGGTGACTGTGGACTCTGATTGCTGCTGTACCTCAGGTATTATGTGGGCAAGTCCCTTTTAGTTTCCTGCCCTCTGGTTCTGCCGTGGGGCTTGCAGTCCCCCTCAGCCTCGGGCTCTCGGTACCCTGTTTCTGCGCTCAGCTAGAGAGGCCCAGTAGCAGTCTTTCTCTAGCTCCTAAGTACCTCTGTGCTCCTTCACTGTTCGCTACCAACTGTCAACTGTTACTGCCTAGCAACTGACTCCTCCTCCCGACCAGAGAGAGCAGCTCCCCTCAAGTCGTGTGTAGAGCTCCCCCTTCTGGCCTGGAGTAAGAACGTGTTGCATGTCAGGTTACCTGCCAAAGGGACCCCTCCTGTCTCCAGGCATGACATTACCCTCCCCGAGAGGAAGGCAATACCACTGTGGTACCTGAACTCCTGGGGTGCCACACATTTTTATTTACATTTTTACATTTGACATCTTGATGACGTTTTATTCCACTTTTTGTTCAGAGGTATGATGAAAAAGCAAATTGTTTTGCCACTTTTTAAGGTGTTCATTGAAGGATTTAACTTGTGGGACAGTTTTATAGGTCACGTCGTTCCGGACATTCCCTATATTCATACTGTATTGATATTTATTTTTAGATAAATTATGTATGTATTGGATTCATTTTTTTTTTCATTTTTTTGTTCTATACTTTGTGATATTTTTGCAATTTTTTACAAATTTTGTTTTTTACTTTTTTTCAACTTTCCCTGCCCTAATTGCTGAACTAAGGCTACTTTCACACTAGCGTCGTGCACTGCACGTCGCTATGCGTCGTTTTGTAGAAAAAACGCATCCTGCAAAATTGATTGCAGGATGCGTTTTTTCTCCATTGACTTGCATTAGCGTCGCATTGCGACGCTTTGCCACACGTCGTAACCGTCGTGCGACGGTTGCGCCGTGTTGTGACGGACCATTGGCTGCAAAAAACGTTACATGTAACATTTTTTGCTGCCATCGGTCCGCCATTTCCGACCGCGCATGCGCGGCCGGAACTCCGCCCCCACCTCCCTGCACCTCACAATGGGGCAGCGGATGCGCTGGAAAAATGCATCCGCTGTCCCCGTTGTGTGGCGCATTCACTGCTAGCGTTGGTACGTCGGCCCGACGCACTGCGACGGGCCGAGTACGACGCTAGTGTGAAAGTAGCCTAATACGTTGCAATGCTTTTGCTTTACAGGGCATTAGATTATTATTATTATTATTTATTTATAAAGCACCATTAATTCCATGGTGCTGTACATGAGAAGGGGTTACATCAAAAAACAAATATCACTTACAGTAAACAAAGCTAACAATGACAGACTGATACAGAAGGAAGAGGACCCTGCCCTTGCGGGCTTAGATCAGCAGCTCACACAAAGGTAGGATTTGTGTTAGCTCTGGCTATGCCGGTCTATATTGCTGTCTCGATTGACAGCGGCATTAGAGTGGTTAAAAGCCAGAGATCAGCACTAGCACCAATTGTAGGCCTTGCTTCAGGGTGTCAGCTCTCATTCAGAGCTGACATGCGCTTTTGATGGTGATTGCGCAAGTGAGTCCCTGCTATCGTCACATTGTACATGTGGGAACGCACTTCCCGTAGTGTCATACATGTACGGTGGATGTTGTGAAGGGTTTAATTACCTATCGTAAGGACATTTCATCAACATATGGCTGGGGCACTCGGGACCGGAGCGTTCAGCTGCATAGAAATACATGCAGCCGCACGCTCCGTTCCCGAGTGCCGGAGGCTATGCTGGGTATAGATTCGCAAGCGTGACCCGGCCTAAAAGTCACAAAAGTGTTGTTTAGTAGCATAGTAAACACCGATTGATGAGTAAGCACTTTTGCATCCCCACATACATGGTTGTACACTATTTGTAACACAGTAGACGAGTGTTATACAATAATTGAGATTTTTGAGGAATTTGTGTTTAATTAAAGAACTTAGATGCAAAGTCTGAAAAGGAGGAGATTATTGATAGACTGAGACTATGTGCACACGTATTTGTGAGGGCTGCGGATTTTTCCGCAGCAGATTTGATAAATCCGCAGGGCAAAAACACTGCTTTTTACCTGCGGATTTACCGCGGATTTACCACGGTTTTTGTGCGGATTCCACTGCGGTTTTACACCTGCGGTTTTCTATTATGGAGCAGGTGTAAAACCGCTGCGGAATCAGCACAAAGAATTGACATGCTGCCGAATGTAAACCGCTGCGTTTCCCGGCGTTTTTTTCTGCAGCATGGGCACAGCGTTTTCTGTTTCCCATAGGTTTACATTGAACTGTAAACTCATGGGAAACTGCTGCGGACTCTCAACTGCAGAAAAGCTGCGGATCTGCAGCAAAATCCACAATGTGTGCACAGAGCCTTACTCCTGAACTGCAAAAAACATAAAGATTGTTACATTTGATCTGCTTTCCACTTTAGCGGCTGCTCAGACCTTGCTCATTGGCCCAGATCCAAGGAGTATGATTTGCAGAGCAAGAGGATAAAATAACTTAACCACAACAACAGTTGCCGTTCATTGTGATAGTTTGTGATCCAGAGCCATATATGCATATAATAAAAAAAAGGTTGTTTGACTTGTTTGGAGTGATACAAAAATCAAAGAAAGAACATATGCATTGCAGTAGCAAGACAGCAACATCGTTGGTTGGGTTGGTCTTATAAAAATACAGCTGCTTTCGGCATCCATGCTACCCTTGCTGTAGCATTGACTTTGTAAACACCTTTTCAAGACCAAAAAGGGTCTCATGTATTTTCAATATGACATTTATTTCCTTATTTTATTCTCTGCGGAAATCAGTCATTGCAGTCTAGCGTATGCATTTGTCCAAGTTCAGTAAAAGTGAATATTTCTTTTGATATGATGGTTTCCTGGAAAAGTCATGTAAAGTATGGTCAATCACTTAAAGGTCTCCTAGTATTTGGGGGTTCTGTAACAAGAGTAATCTTTCTCACTTGCTATGAAATGCAGTTTGTACAATAATGCAGGTCTGTCACTCATCAGGGATTTCAACATTACTAATATGAAATATTACATTCACCAGAGAAATGTTTATGCTAACATATTCTAATTATCCGTTTTGTACCTCAGGATCAAAGACAAAATGAGTGTAAGTTGCTCATTTTCTGCATATGATATCCCACTCTAAATAATATCTACTATCATACAGTTACCAAATAACAACACAACAGAAATATATATACCAATACTAATAATGAACAAATCCAGGATATCAAGACGACTATTACTAAATACACCACTATATAAGGGACAAATAATACTGCTAGACCATAACCTCATTTGCTTTGGTGGTATTTATATTACCATACTGACATTGAAGAAGAAAAAAACACTGTAGTAAGAAAACGATTCCGGACATACATATAATGGTAGATGCTGTCTATAAATAAATGATCTGCAGATCCCATAAGAGAACGATCTTCAGATTAATCCATGATTCATATAAATGCTGTCTCCTCTGGTTGTAGTCATTCATTTTTCCTTTTCTTCTCCATTCCACCCAGACCACCATGAAAACTTTTTTCTATCATTTCTAGAATCTGCAGGGTGACATAATTCATAATGCACTGGACAGTATAAACTCTTGACCCAGTGCCTTACACAGTTATAATACCTCCCAGTTTGAGTCCCTACAATAATATAGCCCCATCAATAATACTGCACCCTTTTTGCTGCCACTACTCGACAACCCCAAATTAATCAATTCAGGACTGTAATGTAAAAACAATGTAGACTCACCTTCTGCAGTGTCACAGTTCCTGCAATGCTGGCACCCCTGTTAAGAAGTGGCGTGACATGTTGTATCAAGTGCCAGCTATAGCCAATGGGCTTGTCAGCTGCAGCGATAACTACTTCATCACAGTAGATGGCCACCTTGATAGAATGCGGATGAGCTGTAGCCAAATAGCAGCAGCTCATAGGCTGCAACACAAAAAAAGCAGTATTCAGTATACTCACCTTCTGCAAAAGTGCCATTCCAGAAGCGTCAGAACCACTGCTCCCGGAGAGTAATACGGCTTGTTTATTCACATGCAGTTGTGAATAAACAAGCCATATTACTCTCCGGGAACAGTGGTTCTGACGTTTCTGGAATGGCACTGTTGCAGAAGGTGAGTATACTGAATACTGCTTTTTTTAAATTAAGGTCTTGAATTGATTAAGCTGGGCTTTTCCTCATTTATAGTGAACTAATCTCAGAAGGGCATGGCCACATATTGGAAGAAAACTGAAGCCCCCTCTGCAGGGAAATCGGTATCTTTATTGAACAATGTACTAAGTCTTGAAAAGTATGTATATGAAAAGTAGAAGTGCTGCTCAAAAATTCGAGAACATCTGAGCTCAATTGTCAGATAAACCAAATATTGTTCCCCTTACATGGTCCCAGTTCTTTTTATCATGATCTCTGAAATATCAGTGCATGTGAGTGTGTGACTGGTGTCTCTATTTTTCCTTAATGCATTATATGATGTTGAGGTACTCTTGGGTGGATGTTTTAAAGTTCATGAAATTATATTTGTGAGATCTGGAATTGATATGCTATGCTGTATTTACTTTATCGAGGTATAAATCCATTTCTAAGACTAGGAATTGTAGCCAAGACTAGGATTTAGGCCGGGATCACACATGCGAGAAAAACGTCCGTGTCTCGCATGTGAAATCCAAGCTCCGGCGCTTGGGAGCGGAGCGTGCGGCCGCATAGCAACACATGGAGCCGCACGTTCCACTCTGGAGTGCCGGCGCCAGAGCTTGGATTTCACATGCGAGACACGGACGTGTTTCTCGCATGTGTGATCCCGGACTGAATCTGAGCTCTGCAGGCTTTGATTAGGTGCATCGGGCTGCCTCTGCATGTATGCAGGCTAGGTGTTCACCTTTGTCAGTCTGGTGGGGGAAGCTGAGCAGACTTCATTGTATTGGACCTGCACTGCCTGTACAAGTAAGAATTAATTATAAATTAGTAATTGCAACACATAAAAAGTACTTTGCCACTCCTGTGGCGAACTATAACTCCCAGCATGCCATATGATCTGCAGGACATGCTGGGAGTTATAGTTCTCCCATGGGATCTTAAAGCAGCACTCCAGTGTTATTTTTGATGCTGGAGTGGTGCTTTAAATATAAGCCCTGTGCCCCCAATCTTGTACTCACCCTCCAGCGCCTTCATACAGTACTTTACAGACATCACACTGGTCCCACAGCACCATCTTGTACCCGTAGCTTCCAACATAGCATCCTTTATATATAAAAACACCATATATAATAGTCTGTTATTTATGTTATCAAATATTTTACCACATTTTTTGCTTTAAATATTTTTTCCCTTTTTTCCAACTCTAAAACCTGTGTGCGTCTTATAGTCCGATGCGTCTCATAGTCTGAAAAATATGGTATGTAATGTCAGTATCTGACCGTTCAGGATAATGGTCTCGTTATACCACATCTCCTGGGCAGGGGAGAATGCAAAGGTGGATACAGATAGAATCACCTGCGATCCCATGCTGTGCTTTCTGTGAGGTAAAACATTTCCCTGCCTGTTATTAAACTATTTTTAGCTCAAAGAAAAAATCTGCTATGATCCTGTGCTGTAATATCTTTATACTCTCTTTTACTTCCTCCCCTACCCAGGAGATGTGGTATGATCAGACAATGTCCCTGTATGGTCAGACACGGCCATTACACAGTACACAGCAGGGACACATTTCTAAGATTATCTCAGCACAGCAACATGTCCTTTTATTTATGGTAAAACCCATTTAACATTAAAAGCTACCTTTGAAAATGTGTTTTAAATGGGGTTGCCCAGGAGACGCGAGCCAATAATCGGTTTCCCCTGAGCAGGCACTGACACGTCACTTTCCCTGAAGGACCCCCCTGGCCATCTTGGGTCTTCATGGAGACCATCATGACATAGGGTATACGTGAGTTCCGTGACCTGGAAGAAAAATTCCCCCCAATCCCCTTAAACAGGCCCCATAACCATCTAAAGAATAAACTTCTATCATACACAAAACAGACTGAGACATATGTTGGATTTAATTCGCCACAGCAGCCATTTTATTAAATAAAAGATAACATAACTTTTATAACAACCCAGAATAGGAGGGGTGGTCCTCGAAGCCCCAAAGTTATAAAACTCAGCATCACAAAATTCCACAATGTTCAGCCCAGGATGAGTCTTACCCCCAGCCGTGAAGCACCAGCTCAGGGATAGCTGACAACCAATCCTAGTCCACCGAACCCACCCCCATGCCAGGGGCCCAAAAATCAACCTCACGCGGGATAACCGTACCGCGCCTTGTTAAATTCTCTTATGGGGGGTCCAGGACCTCTCAAGATCCCCCCCCATTGAACCACCATTTACCATTTCCACCGACTTCGAGGACCTCCACCCCCGCCAAGAACACGAATGGCCTGACACCTTAGCCATTCATGTCCCTCCACACCTTCAAGCTTAATTCAATGCCACTGCGGATAGCCAAACACCACATATCATTTCCCACCGCGTTCAGGTGCACGCCATCGGCTCTCCAGTAAGCTCCTTGACCCGATTCCAAGTCAACATGTCTCACGGCCAACGCGCCATTTCTCGCCATGAACCGAGATATGGCCCTGTTTATTTTGATCCCGGCCCTATTCACCCCCTCATGAGATCTAGCACCCCGCCACCTTTTACGCGGAATGATGTCGGACCACACCAACAACACCTTTGGAAACATGACCCAGAACCTCAGGATATCAAATTTAATGTCCTTAATCAGCTCCCTACAAGAACGTTTAGCCAAATCATTCCCCTCTAGATGAATCACCACAATCTCCGGCACTCTATTCAGTCTCACGAAATGATGGAATTCAGGTAACCATTCCTTCCAGACCATCCCCCTTTTACCGATCCAACGTAATGTCACTGTCTCTCGAGAAAGACCCGATTGACGACCGTCCGGAAGAACCGCAGCACGCAACGCAGCCCATACAACAAACGAGTGCCCCATGATCCAGACGAGCACTGTTGTGAATTCCGCTCTTGGGCTCCCTCCGGTGGTTGTAAGTGGCACTTTTGTGAGTTCTGCTCTTGAGCTCCCTCTTGTGGTTTCTAGTGGTATGGCTGCTCCTTGGAGTTAGCTGTCATCAGCTGCCTCCACTTATTGTCCGCTATTTAAGTCTGGCTCTTTCATCAGCCTGTGCCACTTGTCAATGTTTCCTGGCTGGATTCACATCTCTGCTTGGATTCTCCTGGTTTCCTGACCAGTTCTGCAAAGATAAGTTCTGGCTTTGCTCATTTCAGTCCACATGTTGTGGACTTATTGTTCTGTGCATTCTATATTTGTCCAGCTTGTCAGTATGGATTTTTTCTGTTAGCTGGAAGCTCTGGAAAGCAGATTTACCATCCACACCTTTAGTCAGGTGTGGAGATTTTATAAACTCTGTGTGGATAGTTTTTATACTGACCGCACAGTATCCTTTCCTGTCCTATCTATCAAGCTAGACTGGCCTCCTATGCTAAAATCTGATTTCATTTCTGCGTATGTTATTTTCCCCTCCTCTCACCGTCAATATTTGTTGGGGGCTATCTTTCCTTTGGGGATTTTCTCTGAGGCAAGATAGGTTTCCTGTTTCCATCTTTAGGGGAAGTTAGATCTTAGGCTGTGCCGAGGGGTCTAGGGAGCGTCAGGTACCCCCCACGGCTATTTTTAGTTGCGCTGCTAGGTTCAGGGTTTGAGGTCAGTACAGATACCACCTCCTTCAGAGCTTGTCTCATGTTGTTCCTAAACCACCAGATCATAACAGAGCACCGGATCAGCCCCTGAAACAAAAGAAAGAAAGGCAACAAACCATTAACTCACCACAGCCTCTAACTCACAATAGGTTTGGGCGAACATACGACCGGAATCTTGAAGATTCCCACCTCCCAATTCTCCGAACCACATCCTCACCAAGGCCCAACCTAGCGGCCTCAGTCGCTGCCCCGATCCTGAAGGAGTGACCGCTATATTGTGCTGCAGGTAAGCCCGCTTCCGCCAAGCATTTCCTAAATACAGAAATAAACTGAAAACGGGACAAGAAAGACCCATTTTCGTGCACCAAGAATGGCTCATCTAACACACCGCCTTTTGCCATGTACTTCTTCACGGATGCCACCGGGCACACCGGGGATCCTTCAACATTGAACAGCACCACTTTGCACCCTTTCCCATACACGTCCATTTTCGAGGCTTTAAGAAACACCACCACCTTGCTCCCTTCGACATCAACGTTTTCTCTTAACAAAGTACCTTTTTTACTAACGGACGGGCTAACCAACTCACCTAACCGAAATGCTCCGAAGAAGGCCAAAGAAAATGCTGCCCGGAACAAAACCACTTCCCATTCGGAAAAACACACCTCCTGCAACTTCCGCCCAATGGCTGAAAGCACCTCAAAAGACACGGGATGCCGACCGTCCGAAGCCTTCCAGCCTTTCTTCCATCCCCGAACAACTTGCCGAACCAAAAAGGATTTTGTTATATCCTTACCCCCCTGCATTTAAGGTTGAAGGCTAGTCGCGCCAAAAACTTATTCAAACATGTAACAGACCAACCTGCCTCCCAATGATGACCTAGGAACAACAACAAACCATACTCCTCCTCTATATCCTGATCCAAACTTGACATCCAGGATTCCCACAGACTCCAAGCCTGATTATAATGAGACCAAGATGAATCCGTGAGCGATTTGGTAAGTAACTCCGTTACGGCCCTCGCGGCAGGTTCCACAATTCCACCGGACAATCCAGACCCGCGCTCTCCGCCTGGGGTGCCAAATCCCGGAAAAACTGCCACTGAAATTGAGAAAGAGCAACAACTATTGGATCAGGCGCTGACAAGCTAACTTCAGATACAATCCATAAGTTAAACTTAAGACCCAAGAAAACCAAGTGCTGCAAGACCTTTACTACTGCAGGCATAGCCGCTGACAACGAGAAATCTTCAAATTCCTCAATTTGTCACCCCACAGGGCCAACGCAACTACCCTGGGGAACAAATGCAGCAGCAGTCGGTTGTTTGTCAACCCTTCCTCCTTCCATTCTTCTGGCCAAGCCGCTGCTGACCAGCTACCACGAAAGAACAGACCAAAGCCACTCATTTCAATGACATGAACCAAAATGCCCAAGGAGGCGGCATCTGCCACAGGCTGAATCCACAGAGATCTGCCATTGTACTCATCAAGAAAAGCCGCCCACACCTTCAAATCATACCGAAACTCTTTCTTTATCCTGATGTAATGCAAAGGGGACTTCACCCCTACTGTTGCCAAGGATAGGCGGCGGCAGAACGCTCGACCCATCGGCATGATCCTACATGCAAAGTTCAGTTTCCCTAACAATGATTGCAAACTGTGCAAATTTATCTTCTTTGAACCAATCGCATTAACCACATCCTGACGCAACGCGGTAAGCTTATCTGCAGGTAGCCTACACTGCATTGCTACCGTGTCAATTTCAATGCTTTGGAAACTCAACACTGTCACCAGACCAACTGTTTTATCCTCCGCCAAAGGCACACCGAAGTTTTTTGCCACACTCTCCATTGTGTGCAACAAAATCGAACAATCTGCTGATTCAGCTGGCCCTATTAACAAAAAGTCGTCTAGATAGTGCGAACATGAGCGAATCCCAGACACATCTTTCACCACACATTCTAGGAACGTGCTGAAGGCCTCAAAGTAAGCGCATGAAATTGAGCATCCCATGGGAAGGCAACGATCAACAAAGAAGCCGCCATCCCAAAAACAACCGAATAAATGCAAACTGTCGGGATGAACTGGCAACAAGCGAAAGGCCGCTTCGATGTCGGTCTTAGCCAGCTTAGCCCCCTTTCCACAAGCGCGAACCCACTCCATCACTGAATCGAATAAGTACGACACCGAACTCAACTTGGTATCAATACCATCATTGACCGAAGATCCCTTTGGAAACGATAGGTGATGGATTAACCTAAATTTGTTAGGTTCTTTTTTAGGGACCACGCCAAGAGGTGACACCCTCAGATTTGCAATCGGGGGGGGGGGGGGGTAGGGGGGCGACAAACGGGCCTGCCATTCTACCCAGAGCAACTTCCTTATTCAACTTATCCGACACAACCTCCGGGAATTGTAACGCCGATTTCAAATTTTTTCTTTTTGAACTAACGTCCTGCTCAACCTAAGGAATTTTGAAACCCTCCTTAAAACCATCGCGCAATAAAACTGCAGCTGACCTATCAGGGTATCTACTTAGAAAGGCCTCCATCACGACCCACTGCACCGGAGTCACCCCTTCTAAGTCTATCCAAATTAAATCTCTATAGGGGTAAAAGAGAAAATATTTCTATGTACTCCCCTTTCCAGATTTTTTCCCTAACTTCTTGTTTTAAGTGTGCCCCTAACGGGCCCTCAAAGCAGACATAAACCTCCCCCCTGGCCACATCATCCAGTTGTGGGACGTCCTCCTTTTCTTTATCCTGCAAAGCTCCTTCACCTGACCCAACAATTCCTGACCCGGGCCCTACGGATAACGCCGGTACTGCTCCGCTATTCTCCCTTGATGAGACCCCCAGTATTTGATGCAGGACCCTCACTGCTAGACGTACCCGTAATCTCGGTCAACTCTCTAGACCCCTCAAATGATCCCGTATTTCCTAAACAAGCCGCTGACGGCAAAGACCCCTGCTAAACCCGGACCCCCACAAGCCCGCCAGCTCCCCTAAACCTCTAAGGATTAAACCCATACCCCCACTAGCAACTCCCGAAGTAATATCAGTATTCCTAGCTTCAGGGGAAACTAAGCCTAGCATATTAATTATAGGGAAAATGTTCTAACCTAGCTGCCTGGGTGCTGTGAGCCCAGCAGCCGAAGATCCAGCTCCCAGCCGAAGGTGTCCTGGATCCAGTCTGGCTTGATCCACAATGTTGACCGCCGAACACTTGGTGGCCGCATCTGTGTACTGGCGACCCGGTGATGCCGTCGACTGCCCTGGCGCTGCGGATGGGGAATAGGCCAAGCCAGCATCCTGCTGCCCGCTGGAAGATGTGTGGCTCCTTGCCATGGATACAACCCTGGCACTGCCTCCCGAAGTGACGGAATGTCGTCTGCCAGAATCCGGAAAATCCCGGACACCACCAGCAGAGGGCGCTGTTCCAGGAAAATCCCGGCCATCACCAGCAGAGGGTGCTGATCCAGGAAAATCCCGGCCATCACCAGCAGAGGGCGCTGATCCAAGAAAATCCCGGCCATCACCAGCAGAGGGCGCTGGTACCGGAAAATCCCGGCCAACACCAGCAGAGGGCGCTGATCTTCTCACATCCTGGCCACCACTTGCAGAGGGCGCAGCTGCGCTGAAGACTCCGGAGCTGTGCGCTGCAGAGGGCCGCACGCTGATGCCAGGGCCAGCCGACTGCCGCCCGCATAGTCCCCGGCGCTGAGGGGCCAACGCACCTGTCCCCCGTCTCCTTGGCTGTCGCTGCCTCCCACGCTGAGTGGCGCCAGCGGACATGCTGGCGGCCGCAGTTCCGGCTCCTGGTCCTGTCGCCCCACGCCGCCCGGACACAGAAGGAGGGGAGGAAGGATCCACCCCCTGTTGTAGGCCCCGCCGCACTGGAGGATTCCTCCCGGCGCCGCGCTGTGAGGTGGAGGGGACAGCGCTGCTTACCGGAGGGTCCCTGGAGGGGCTCCTATTTCGGCGCCGGGCCCTGGGGATCACGTCAGGGCTTAGGCGCACCGGAGGCCTAGTCCTCCGTGGCCAGCGCCCGTCCTGCTGTGCCTGGGAAGGTGGCTCGGATGTACCCTGGAGGAGGCTGTTCACAGAAGCATTAAGCCAGTCGGTCCCCTGAGAGCTGGCTGCCATCCGGAGACGCTGGAGGATCGCCTCAACATACATGCTGGTAAGTCTGACATATTCCTCGCATTTCACGCAGGCACCTAAAATGGATGCCTGCGTGAGGAGCGTGCTCCTTTTTATGTGCCCCCTCCCCGCAGTCCCATAGATCCACCCCCATTATTCAAAAAATTCCCCCCTTAAGCCACCCCTCAAATTCCAGTTAACCCTTGCCTCTGTAACCCCTTCTAAACTGTTCCAGTTCCCCAGGTCCCACGTAACCCCGTCATGGCGGCCTCCCCTTAAGTGCCGTGGGCCCCCCAGTACAGCCTTTCTGGACAACACCATACCATCGCTTTGTCCTGATGGAAGTGTGCAGAGAACCCATTCCCTGTGCGACTATCCTTACTCACCTTAATCTCTGACACATTCCTTTACTTGGGGTAAGAGGGTTCATCTGTGAGAGAGGTCATCATTCGGTTGATCTGCTTAGGGCACATAAATACCTTGTCGCGGTCCTGCCTGGAACACCTGTTCCACCACCGTCTAATCTGCTATCTTTGAGATATCTCTCTTCTTGACCATTTACAATCTGGCTTCCATTCTTTACATTCTACATAAACTGGCCTCACTAAAGTCTCTATTTACTAACAGCTACATGGATCTCTCTTAGTTCTCATCCTACCTCCCTTATGGCCTATTCAGTGTATAATTTGTCGGCTCTTCTTTCTCTCCTCTTCCCCTTAGTGTCAGAATTCCTCAAAGCTCAATTCTAGGTCCCCTCCTCTTCTCTCTATATACCAGCCATATTTGACAAACCATCAGCAGATTTGGATTCCAGTGCCATCTCTGTGCTGATGACGCAATTATACACTTCTCCTGACATCACTGTCTCAAATGTCGGTGATTGTTTGCTGTCTCTAACATCATGTCCTCCCTCTATCTAAAACTAAATCAGTCAAAAACAGAACTCTTTTTGTTTCCCTCTCAACTTACCCACCTAAACCTGAAATTGTGATCTCTGCATACCTCTCAACTTTTGAAGAAGGGAAAGAGGGATAAAGTTTGCGGCGCACATAGCGCGCCACGGCAAGTTTTAGGCCACACCTCTGACCACAGCCATTTCACAACTAGTCACACCCATATCCCCGCCCCAACCACACCCATTTAGCACTGCTGATCACACTGTTTCATAAACAATAATTATAAACAAAAAAATATGGCCACACATGATTCTCAATACTGTATAATGGCCCCACATGATGCTCAATATTATATAATGGCCCCACATGATGCTCCATACTGTATATGGCCACAAATTATGCTCAATACTGTATAATGGTCACACATAGCGCTCCATACTGTATAATGGCCACACATGATGCTCCAGACTGTATAATGGCCACACATAGTGCTCCATATTGTAGAATGGCCACACATGATGCTTCATACAGTATAATGGCCTCACATGATGCTCCATACTGTATAATGGCTACACAGTGCTCCATACTATATAATTGACACACAGTGCTCCATACTGTATAATGGCCCCACATGATGCTCCATGCTGTATAATGGCCACACAGTGCTCCATACTGTATAATGGCCACATATAATGCTCGATACTGTATATTGGCCTCACATGATGCTCACTGTATAATGGCCACACAGTGCTCCATACTGTATAATGGCCCCACATGATGCTCCATACTGCATAATGGCCACACAGTGCTCCATGCTATATAATGGCCCCACATGATGCTCCATACTGCATAATGGCCACACAGTGCTCCATGCTATATAATGGCCCCGCATGATGCTCCATACAGTATAATGGCCACACAGTGCTCCATACTGTATAATGACCGCACATGATGCTCAATACTGTATAATGGCCACACATGATATTGCATACAGTATAATGAGCACACATAGTTACTCCTACACACTTGGCTGCGCTCCATACACCTTGCATACACGGCTCCAATTTGTTCAGCTAATACACACACGGCTCCACTACGTACACCTCACATACACATGGCTCCGCTCTATACACCTTGCACACACAGCTCCGCTCCGTGCACCTCATACACACATGGCTCCGCTCTGTACACCTCATACACACGTCTCCGCTCCGTGCACCTCATACACACACGGCTCTGCTACATCCACACTGTAAACCCCTCCTGACCCCACACATAAGTTTAGCTTACCCTCATCCAGCACCATGACAACCAGCACAGCAGAGTCCTGCAATAAACAGAGGCCCTTGATCATGTGACTACTGACTCCTCCCCTCCTGTGACTTCATCACAGGTCCTGTGCACACAGCGCAGAGGCAGCCATATATGTGGTGTGCAGCTCTGCAGTGCGGGACAAGTACGGTCCCGCCCGTGATCGTGGGGCAGACTCTCAAAATCGGGACTGCCCTGTGAGATACGGGACGGTTGGGAGGTATGTACTCTGTGCGTGTGTCTACCATAACTCCCAAGTAGCACGTTTTCTATCTTAGGGATATATTGAACACATCTTTCCTTCACATCGTATATCCAGTTATTCGCTCACTAATGTCACTTCCATCTCAAAAACATGTCTAGAGTTCAACCTTTCCTTACCTTGACTCAGTAAAAACTGTTTCTGTTGCTCTGATTCATTCTGCCTGCTCTCTACTAAATGGTCTGTCTTGCTTAATTCTCTCCTTTACAATTTATCATGAATGCTATAGCCTGAATTTTGTTTCTGTCCAACATGTTTTTGGATTGCACAACCCTAGACAATCTGGTTAATTCCCAGTATCCACAGTTTCAAGGGTGCCCTAAAAACTAATTTCTTTAGACTGGCCTATCATTTCACCTCACTAATGTAACTAACTATCCCCTGTTCTTTCTTCCATTAATGTAGTAGCTCTTTGTATCTGTATTTGTATAGATACTGGCTAGTGATTGGCTCATGCAGTGTTGTTGAGTGCCCGTACTTATTATACTGATGGTTGGACCTACCATGACAGGCACTTTACTTTTATCTTTTGTGTCACCCCTACTTCTTCATAGACTTTAAGATTGTGAGCAGAGCAATCAGCACATGTGTATGAATGTTATGCATAGACCGCTATGTGGTATTACATAGTGTGGGACATTTATATGGATACACCTGAGTGGTCCATTTATAAAGTTGGATCCAAAATGGCCGACTACAAAATGGCCGCCATGGTCACCACCCATCTTGAAAAGTTTCCCCCTCCTATATACTAATGTGCCACAAAAGGGAAGTTAGTTAGCCTGTATACAGGTATACAGAGTTAACTATTAGGGGCCAGCCCATGATTGGAAGAGTAAATTGGGCATGAAGGGCTTGGTTTCCTGTTTATTAAGAGTTGGAGAGCAGCTTCTGAAGGAGTTCAAGAACTATTGCTGTTTAGGAGAAGGTCACAAGTTGGAGTGTGTTTAGTCCCTATGAAATAAGATAGCAAGTTCGAGAATACGTTTCTACCAGCAACAGACTTTTATATGGCCAGAGTGCGGAGATGAAAAGAGAACTGAGAAAGTATCTTCCACCTGTAGTGAGTACAGCTGTAGCACAACAGAGCTGTGGGAGGCATAATTCCCCAAGGCAGCTAGAAGGAGTGGGCTACAAATGCACCATGTTAGGCCCGGTTCTGGAAGATAGGAGTTTCTGTCCTAACTTGGAGGAGACACGAAGATCCATCTATCGTGGAGGATAAAGAAAGTGAAGGCCAGAGCTAGAAAGCTTGGAAAGAACTCTGACACTCGTGTATAATATCAATACCATCAAATTGCCAAGTGTGTTACATATAAGAAGGAAGCCTTTTTATGATGCTGAAGTTTTTTTTGTAACAGAATTGTGCCTGCTATCGATTGTTACAGCTCTATTTAAGGAATTCCAGTAAAAATGTTTTTATCTTTTTACATCGGACTCTGGTCTCCCTGATTTGTTGCTTATTTTCAAGGTTACCATAACATCAACCTTTTTGTGGCCTGAATGGGGTCAACAGCAACCCACCAGATCATTTACACACACTCATGGGCACTGTAAGCAGGTACTTTGGGACCAGAAAGCAGGGATGGTCCCTTACACACGTACCATCTGAATTTTAAGAGCTGTAGAATTTGTTGGCGCTATAGAAATAAAAATTATTATTACTATTATGTATTATATTCATCATGTGAACATAGCCTTACAGAGACAGAATTTTCTGTAACTTGAGGCACACTTTAAAGTATGATAAAGCTTGTTAAATTGCCTCAGTATGACATAATGTGAACAGTGTGAGTCTCACTTCTCGACATCAGGTCTCCACTAACAATTTCTACATTCCTGATTGCTCTTAAAAACAACATCTGGTGATGTCCCAGTGCTGTTCTGGGTGACATCCCCACCTTTTCAGACCTTAGTATACAAGCATATGACTTGCCAGGAAGATAAGTATTTTCTTTTCAGGTTGGCATTCCCCTTACAATAATGTACAGGGCAAGCTCAGGGGCTAAAATATATAATATTTTGTAGAAATATAAAAGGAATTTTAAAATAATATTATCTATGCTACGTGTTACACTGAGCTACAAGATAAATAGCTCAGATGTTATATTTCACGGACTTTATGTTCTTTATAATGTACAGTAACAGAAAAATTCCATGTGCTCTAAATGAAGACTTAGAGATTTCTTCATGGATTGGAAAATCTATATACAGGACATACAATGTGTACGAGGTTATAATATAAATCATAAAGATTCATTACATGGCATGCGAGAAACTGATGTTTCTGTTTTTTCTCGAAAAGCTTGCATTTATTAAATAAACCAATACCTTTTAGGCCATGTGTCACATCAAACATTTCAAAGTGATATTAAAGGGAGTCTGCCATGTCAATAAATGCTGTTCACCTGCCGATATGGGGTCAAACTGCAGATTAATAGCATTCTAAAGAAATGTGGCTTTTCTCACTGAAAGCTCAGCTTTCCACAGGAGATTAACTTTATTCCTTCTGACAGACTCTTGCTTTCAGTCATAGAGGCGAAGTTGCTGCGGTATCAGACAATGCTGAGCCAGCTTTCAGTCAGTGTTGGGGGTGTAGTTACAGCTGCCACTCACTACGTACTGAGTGGTAATTGATTTAGCGCTGGTGGCTCCTCCATGACTGAAAACTCAAGGCTGTCGGGAAAAATAAAGTTCTTTTCCTCCACTATTTGATGATATCAAGTAAACAAAACTCTTTATGCACATGCGTCAGCACCCATGCTACATGACAATCATGTCTCCGCTTCTCATACACACGTGGTCAAAATTGTTGGTACACCTCATTTAATGACAGAAAAACCCACAATGGTCAGAGAAATAAATTGAATCTGACAAAAGTAATAAGAAATGAAAGATCTATGAAAATGAACAAATGGAAGTCAGACATTGCTTTTCAACCATCCTTCCACAAAATTAAAAAAAATAAAACTCATGAAATAGGCCTGGACAGAAATGATGGTACCCTTAACTTAATATTTTTTTGCACAACCTTTTGAGGCAATCACTGCAATCAAAGGATTCCTGTAACTGTCAAAAAGACTTCTGCACCTCTCGACGGGTAAATTGGCCCACTCCTCAAGAGCAAATTGCTTCAGTTGTCTCATGTTTTATACTATACTGTCTGCCTATGGGGCTGCATTATACTATAATGGCTGCCTATTGGGGTGCATTATACTATACGGGCTGATTAATTGGGGTGCATTAGACTGTACTGGCTGCCTAATGGGTTTGCATTATACTATAATGGCTGCCTATGGGGGTGTATTACACTGGCTGCCTAATGGTGCTGCAATATACTGTACTTGTGGCTTAATGGGAGTGCATTATTCTGTACTGGCTGCCTAAAGGGGGTGCATTATACTATACTGGCTGCCTATGGGGGTGTATTACACTTCACTGGCTGCCTAATGGGGGTGCATTATACTGTACTACTGCCTATTGAGGGTGCATTATCCTGTATTATTAGCATTATTTGGGGAACATTATACTGTATTGCACAATATATGGGGCTCATTATACTGTTTGGCGCAATATATGGGGCTCATTATTCCCCATGCAATATCATATGGGGTCCATTATACTGTATGGAGCAATATATGGGGCTCATAATACTGTATGGATAAATAAAGGAGGCCAATTATACTGTATTGAGCATGATATGGGGTCCGTTATTCTGTATGGAGCAATATATGGGGTCCATTATTCTGTATGGAGCAATATATGGGGCCCATAATACTCTATGCATCAATTTATGGGGCTCATTATTCTGTATGGAGCAATACTGTATATGGGTCAATTCTGCATTTAGCATTATATGTGGCCCATAATACTGTATTTAACAATATATGGGGCCCATTATTCTATATGGTGCATTATACGGGGTCCATTATTCTGTTTGGTGTAATATATGGGGCTCATTTTCTGTATGGAGCACTATGTGGTGCCCATAATACAGTATGGAGGACTATGTGGTGCTCATAATACTGTGTAGAAGACTATATAGTGCCCAGAATACAGTATGGAGGACTGTGTGGTGCCCATAATACTGTATGGAGGACTATGTGGTGCCCATAATACTGTGTGGAGGACTATGTGGTGCCCATAATACTGTGTGGAGGACTATGTGGTGCCCATAATACTGTGTGGAGGAATATGTGGTGCTCATAATGCTGTGTGGAGGACCATACTATTCGGTTTCTGAGCTATTGATATCACTCACGTAATCTATATAATACAGTTTTGCAGCATGCACGTGTTCACATTAGGAGTGCTGGTTGTTGTTTTTGTGTGTGTGTATATATATATGTTTAAATGTGTATATATATATATATATATACATATTTACACACAATTTAATCAGGATGGGGGGTCCCGTTCCAAATCTTGCACTGGGGCCCATCAGACTCTTGCTACGCCACTGCTAATGGGGGTGCATTATACTATACTGGCTGCCTATGGGGCTGCATTATACTATGCTGGCTACCTAATGGGGGTGCATTATACTATATTGGCTGCCTAATGGGGGTGAATTATACTATACTGGCTGCCTAATGGGGGTACATTATACTATACAGGCCTGTGGGCAGTGCATTATACTATACAGGCCTATGTGAAGTGGATTATACCATATGGGCCAATGGGGAGTGCATTACACTATGCAGGCCTATTGGGAATGCATTATACTATACAGGTCTGTGGGGAGTGCATTATAATATACAGGCCTATGGGGAGTGCATTATAATATACAGGCCTATGGGGAGTGCATTATACTATATAGACCTATGAGGTGTGCATTATACTATATTGAGGACTATCTGACACATTATACTATATGGAGGCTATCTGGGGGGCCATCATATAGTGTGGAGATTATAGTGAAAGGGCCATCACACAGTGTTGGGGCCATCAAGCCATTTACTAAGGGGTCAGTATACTGTGTGGAGGTACATTACAGTGAGGATGCATCATGTTATGTATAAGAGAACATCATACTGTGTATAGGGGAGCTGTACAGGGGAGAGACTCAGGACTTTTGTTCAATGTTAAGTGGGCACTTATTGTTATAGGGAAACTCAGCTTACTGTGGTTATCAAAGAGGCACACAGGGCACTATTACTTTCTAGGGGCAAAATGTGGGCTCTGTTTTCTAGGGCACTTGCGCCAGCATTACTATATTCTAGAGGGTTGCTTTAGAATTTAGAGGGCACAGAGAACCACACATCAGGTGCAGTAATGGTGACACATACGGCAGCAGCATTGGAGAACCAGTAGGATGACAAGTTTGTGCAGGTTGGGAATCGATTGTGACGTGCTGAAAATATGAGATGTGAAATGTGTCTTTGTTGTATTCTCTGCAGCCGAGTCCTGGCTAGAAGAAGTTGTCATGTCGGTCTGGGCCAGATGGAAAAGACGGGAAAAGTAAACGATTCTATCAGAAAGATCGTCAGCTGTAAGTCATTATCTGTAAATGTGCTGTGATCTCTTATATTTTCCGTAGAACTGGTATCTACCACTGAACATATGGCGGTAAGGTCCATGTTGGTCTTTGTATATAGATCATTTTCAGCAACAGCGCTGTCATTTGCTGAGGTTCTCCTCCATTATTAGGGTGCATCACCCAGTTGTAATAAAGGTCACCTAGTTAGGGGCCGACTCAGAAACTTCACCCCCCCTGAACCAAAACCCTAGCTATGCCTCTGTATAGGATCAAAATGCACCGCATACTCGTAGGTGTGATCGTGAGAAAAGTTTTATTCAAGTCCGTTACATAATGAAAATCAAATTAAGGGAGCAGATTAAGTTGATGGTATAGATAGACTTATCAGGGTCACCAAGCTCCCTGAGTGTAAGATTTCTGACAGCAGCACCCCATTTATTCACACGGGACATGCCTGTCCACACTGTGGTTAAGATATGTATAGTAGGAGCAGCGCCTTCCTAGGCTGTAGTTCATCTCTTCAGAGGACATGGGACAATGGGTGGCTATATGTCCCGGACTGCGACATATCCAGCAAAGCAAGTCTTTACCCATGGCCTTTGAAAACCCTTCAATGAGCCCTTGAGATCTAGGGCTTCCCCTGTGATGGCTCTGCTACCTCTCTTTTGGTACTCAGGTTCCCGCTGGGTACCCCAGTATTGGGATGCACCATCCCCTGCCTTTCTTAGGGACCTCTCGACCTCCTGGTACCTTTTCACTAGGCCCACCAGTTCATCCACATTTCTGGGATCTCCCTGGGCAACCCAGGTCTGCAAATGGCTAGGAAGGGAGTGCACAAATCTGTCTATGACAGCACGCTCAACCATCTAGGCTGGAATGCAACTATTTTTGCACAAGATGCAGTAAGTCAAACATTTGGGATCAAGGTGATTTGTCCCCATAATATAACCATTGGTGACCCCTTTGTGCTCTGACTGACATAGTCACTCCTGCACATATCAAAATTTCACTTTTTAATTTGGCATACTTATGTGCATCCTCTAACTCCAAATCATAATAGGCCTTCTGGGGCACACCAGTCAGATGGGGGCCAGCACCTTCACCCACTGCTCTGGCAGTAGCTTCTCACGCTCCACCACCTGCTTGAACACAGTCAAAAATGCCTCCACGTCATCACCGGGGGTCATTTTTTGCATGGCTCATCTTACCACCTTCTGCATGTACTTGTCGTCACCTGGACTTGGGGGAGGGGCTGCCGGCCTTCCACTTACAGCCTTTGTAAGCAAGTCAATCTGCTTCTGGTGCTGCTGCATCTGCTGTATAAACTGCTTACTGGTCCCTTCTTGCACCACCTGTTGTTGCTGTAATTGCTGCTGGTGCTGTTGCTGCTGTCCTTGTAGCAGATGTTTGAGCAGGTCCCCCATCTTGCTTGATGTACGCTGGCTTGTGACTCTCACACGTGTTCACTGGGAACGCTGCCTGCACTTCTAACATCAACTGTGGTAGAGCGCCTCACTCAGTTGCACACAGAAACGGAACACTGTCTCTTTAAGAACGTGCTTGGTTTATTAAAGGCACCATAAACCAGCTGGGAAAAATAAACATGGACCTCTAGGCCAAACCGCAACACAAAGCAAAGCACAGTCCTTCTTATAACAGGGATCAGCCGGCTCACGGTTAGCAATGTCCATGGTTCAGATCCTTCAACAAACAACACGGGCACAAACACTGTCCTGGAGTCTTTCCTCTCCAGACACAAGGCACTGCTGCCTTTGAAGGCCAGCTACTTAAGTCCCAGACTATGTGACTCCTCCCCCCATGTAACTGATCACATGACTGTGACACCACACAGGTTCTGTCAGCACACGGCGGTGCCGGCTATGCAGGTGGACATCTTCCCACCCACTCGATGGATGTCCACCTAAAAGCCAGCACATTATGCAACATAGCTTAACCCTCACAACTAGGGTTGAGCGAAACGGGTCGGCCAGATTCAGAAGTCGACGACTTTTGGCAAAGTCGGGTTTCATGAAACCCGATCCGACCCCTGTGTGGGGTCGGCCATGAGGTCGGCGATCTTCTGAACTGGAATCGGAATTCTGATACCGATTCCCGATATGTTTAAGATATCGGGAATCGGTATCGGAATTCAGATTTAAATGTAAAATAAAGAATAAAAATAAAAAATATTACTATACTCACCCTCGGACGCGCCTTGGTTCTAACCCGCAGCCTTTCCTTCCTAAGAATCAGCGCTTGAAGGACCTTTCGATGACGTCGCAGCTTGTGATTGGTCGCGTGACGCCCATGTGACCGCTCACGCGACCAATCACAAGCCGCGACGTCATCAAAAGGTCCTTCAGGCACTCATTCTTAGGAAGGAAGGCTCCCGGTTACAACCAGGGCGCGTCCGAGGGTGAGTATAGCAATATTTTTTATTTTTATTCTTTATTTTACACATTAATATGGATCGCAGGGCCTGAAGGAGAGTTTCCTCTCCTTCAGACCCTGGGAACCACTAGAAACCCAATGCACTGCATTGGGTTTCGTGTTTCGGCCGACCCCGACGCCGACTTTTCTATAGGATCGGCCGATTTCACTCGACTCGACTTTTGAAAAAGTCGGGTTTCGTGAAACCCGACCCGATCCTATAAAAACAAAAGTCGCTCAACCCTACTCAAAACACTTAGTGTGCTGGAGTATAAACTGTGTTTCATATCACTGATGCCATTAGGGATAGTGAAGCATATCTCCCCTCCAGCACTTTACCAGTGACTTTGTCACAGTATGTATATAGAGTGTTTCAACTGCACTGCTAAAAATCTTTACAAAAAGCACCATTGTGAACAGAGCTGGCCAGCGATAATTATTTGAGTTCTTTTTTACTTTTACTTGCTGTTAACGAAATACAGGCTTCATTTATGAGAACTGCTTATAATCTAATTTCCTATTATTATATAGTTTAATATGAAGTTTCACATTAAAGAAACTGAAAAACAATAACCTGTCATGTAGACAAAGAAGTGTCATTGAAGACACACAGACTAGCAGCTGCTGCTTGCATAGAAAAAGCTGACAGGCTGATTATTTTCTGTGCTCTTTTGCGTCTAATTTTGCTAGGTCAAGAACCGAGTTTAGGTCAAATATTCAGTAAGAGGGTTATCTAAGCTTCAACACTTCTGAATGAAAGGTTGTAACAATTAAATAATAATAAGAAAACTATACTTGCCTCTTCTTTTCCCAAGCAAAACAGCGCTGATGCTCTTGCAGTTTATATTCAATCAGTGGACACAGTGTTTCCTTTGTCATACTTCTCGAATCACCACTTAGCGTAGGGGGACCAGAATGCCAGTAGTAAGAGATGTGACTGACGAGGTCACTGATTGGCTGTTTGCAGTGCTGGTTCACTAAGGGAAGAAAAAGGTGAGCAAAGCTAAATGTTACTTGCCATTGGTCATTGGCTAGTGAAATGTTAATTTACATGCAAGATTCACTTTTTTGTGTATCATGATATCGTAGCTATGTGTTTCATGTGTACATTCTCCATACACTTCAATGGAGAGGTGGCCATGGTGAACAGTGTGTCCTATAGGACAGGGGTGGGCAATTAATTTTCCTGAGGGGCCACATGAGAGACTGTGACTGTCGAGGGCCGAACCAACAGGACAAAATTAATTCTACTCTCTATTAATATCAATATATTATAATTATATTATTGATAAATATATTATTAATTGTATGACTTAATATTTAACAGAATTAAGTATTCTGACATCCTTATAAACATTGTTTGAACCCAAGTACAGTCCCTTCTGTATATCGTAGGGGCCCCTTATATTCTGAAAGAGCCTCTACACAGCCTCTCTATATACAGAATGAGCCCCACACAGCCTCCTTATATAGAGCATGAGCCCCACACATCCTGCTTTTATATACTACATGAGCCCCACACAGCCTCCCTATATACAGCCTGAGCCCCACACATCCTCCCTTTATATACTACATGAGCCCCACACATCCTGCCTTTACATACTACATGAGCCCCACAGCCTTCCTATATATACTGTATGAGCACTACACAGCCTCCGTATATGCTGCATGAGCACCACACAGCCTCTCTATATACTGCATGAGCCCCACACAGCTTCTCTATATGCTGCATGAGCTCCACACATCCTCCCTATATACAGTATGAGCCCCACACAGCCTCCCCATATACTGCATGATCCCCACACAGCCTCCCCATATACTGCATAAGCCCCATACAGCCTCTCTATATATACTACATGAGCCCCACACAGCCTCTCCAAATATACTACATGAGCCCCACACAGCCTCCCTATAGAGGAATTCTTTCAATAGTGAAGATTCCAATATGGGGTCACTTGTGGTGATTTCAGCTATTCTGCAACCATAGAGGCTCAGCTAATGGCACCCACAATCTATTCAAATGAAGTCAAGTAGTGCTCCTTCCCATCCAATCCCTGATATGTGCTCAAACATTAGTGTACAACCACATATGGATACTGCCATATTCGGTAAAAATTGCATAAGAAATTATGACGTCCAGTTTCTCATATTAACTCTCATGGAAATTATAAATTTGGTGCTAAATCAGTATTTTTGTAGAAAAAATAATTTTTTTGTCTTTGTGAATCACCTGTTGGTTAAAAATGCACAGTACACCAATAGATGAATTCCTTGAGAGGTCTTGTTGCAAAAATGGTGTAATTTATGCAGGAGTTTATGATGTTTTGGCACCTCAGGAGCCCGCAATCTGTTCAAATTGAATCTGTGTTCTAAAAGCTAAGTAGTGCACATTCTTAACTCATCCCTGCTGTGTGATCAAACAGTAGTGTACATTCAAAATGGGTCTAGTTCCAAAATGGAATCATTTGTGGTAGAGCTCTGCCATGTGCCCAAACAGCAGGTTTTGACCTGCTGTTTGGGCACTTGGTATCTTGACTCAAGAGAAATTGTGTAACAAATTTGCTCAGTGAATGAATTCACAAACTCCCCTTTACGGCTCTCTGACCACAAACTTCTTTCATTCTCCACCAAGATCTGCCATCCCGCTCAGGTCACCCCTACTTTCCACACATATAGAAATATACAGGCCATTAACACCCACAGACTTATGAAGAACTTGCAGTTATCACTGGCCCCTATCTCCTCCCTTTCATGTCCTGATTCTGCACTGAAGCCTTACAATGAAACACTGCAACGTGCCCTGGATGAAACTGCACCTCCTATATATAGAACAACACGGCAAAGACAGTGACAACCGTGGCACATGCTGCAAACACATTTCCTGCAGCGGTGCTCCTGGTCGCCGAACGTCTGTAGAGAAAGTCCAAATCTACCCGAAGATCTCATCCATTATACGTTTATGCTTAAAACATACAACACTGCACTTCACCTCTCCAAACAAACCTATTTCAACACCCTCATCACCTCACTATCCAATAACCCGAAACGTCCCTTTGACACTTTTCATTCCCTACTCAACCCAAGAGTACAGGCCCCAACCACGGATCTCCGTGCTGACGATCTGGCCAATTATTTCAAAGAAAAAATTGATCATATCCGACAGGAAATTATCTCCCAATCCCCTCATACCATGCAGTGCCCTCCCTCCCCCACTACATCTAGCTCACTCTCTGACTTTGAACCAGTCACAGAAGTAATCAGGCTCCTTGCATCTTCTCGCCCGACCACTTGCACCAGTGACCCCATTCCATCACATCTCCTCCAGTCCCTTTCCCCTGCTGTCAACACTCACTTAACAAAAATATTTAACCCTTCTCTCTCTTTTGGTATCTTTCCCTCCTCATTTAAGCATGCCATCATACATCCATTACTTAAGAAACCATCCCTCGATCAAAACTGTGCCACTAACTATAGACCTGTCTCTAATCTTCCCTTCATCTCTAAACTCCTGGAACACCTGGGCCACTCCCGTCTTATCCGCTTTCTCTCAGATAACTCTCTTCTCGACCCTCTACACTCTACCGAAACTGCCCTTACTAAAGTCTCTAATGATCTACTAACAACTAAATCTAATGGTCACTGCTCCCTGCTATTTCTTTTGGATCTCTCTGCAGCATTTGACACAGTGGATCATCAGCTCCTCCTCACTATGCTCCGCTCCATTGGCCTCAAGGACACAGCCCTCTCCTGGTTCTCCTCCTATCTCTCTGATGGCTCCTTTACTGTAGCTTTTGCTGGCTCCTCCTCCTCTCAACTTCCCCTTACTGTTGGGGCTCCTCAAGGATCAGTTCTATGCCCCCTCCTCTTCTCTCCCTATTGGTCAAACAATCAATTGATTTGGTTTCCAATATCATATCTATGCTGATGACACCCAATAATACATTTCTTCTCCTGATATCAAGCTTACCTTTTTAGGAAACATCAGTAATTATCTTACCGCTGTCTCTAACATCATGTCCTCCTTCTATCTGAAACTGAACCTGTCAAAAACTGAACTCCTTGTGTTTCCTCCCTCTGCTAATGTACCTATGCCTGACATTGCCATTTCCATGTGTGGTTCCACCATTACTCCCCAGTGACATGCCCGCTGTCTTGGGGTCATACTTGACATCCGATCACTGGCTCACTCTTGTTATCTGCACCTCAAAAACCTTTCTAGAATTTGACCCTATCTTACTTTCGACTCGGCAAAAACTCTCACTTTTTATCTTATTCATTCTCGTCTGGACTATTGTAACTCTCTACTAATCGGTCTCCCTCTTACCAAACTCTCCCCTCTCCAATCTGTCTTGAATGCTGCAGCCAGGACCATATTCCTCACCAATCGTTACAGCGATGCATCTTACTTGTGCCAGTCATTACACTGGTTACGTATCCACTCCAGAATCCAGTACAAACATTATTACTCTCACTAATAAAGCACTCAATGGCTCAGCACAATCCTACATCTCCTTCCTCATCTCAGTCTACCACCCTACCCGTGCCCTCCATTCTGCTAATGACCTGAGGTTAGCATCCTCAATAATTAGAACCTCCCACTCCCGTCTCGAAGACGCTTAACGTGCTGCACCAATTCTTTGGAATGCACTACCCAGGTGCATACGATTAATCCACAATCCTCACAGTTTTAAGCGTGCCCTAAAAATGTACTTGTTTAGATTGGCTTACGGTCTCAACACATTAACCTAACTATCCCTGTGTTGCCCATTCAAAATTTTTGCCATAACCAGGTTCCTCGCATCATGTTCTCACATGCTTTATGCATTTAATAGCCCTCTGTGTCTGTGCTGTTACATATTTAGGCTGATAACTGGTTCATGCAGCTTTACATGAACACCCGTTTCTTACACTTTGGCTGGTCTGAACAAAGAAAGCAATTGTTACCATCCACCTTTTGTGTCTCCCATTTCTTCATAGATTGTAAGCTTGCGAGCAGGGCCCTCATTCCTCTTGGCATCTGTTGTGATCTGTGTGCTTATTGTTATGCTGTAATGTCTATTGTATATACAAGTCCCCTCTAAAATGTAAAGTGCTGTGGAATATGTTGACGCTATAGAAATAAAATTATTATTATTATTATTATTATTATTGGGTACATATACTCCTATAATCCATTGAGAGAAACATCATTTTATTAGGAAATGTGTAATTTTCATTTTCACATCCACATTTTAAAAAAATTCTGTGAAGCCTCTACCTTGTCCAACAAGCACAACGCACCCCTAGCTGAATAACTTGATGTGTCTAGTTTCTAAACTTGGTTCACTTGTGGGGATTTCTGCTGTTTTGGTACCTCTGGGACTCTGCAAATGATACATGGTTTCTTCAATCTATTCCAGCCAAAGTTAAATTTCAAATACCAAATGTCACTTGTTTTCTTCCAATCCCTGCCATGTGTAATGAACTTTTTGACTAGATGTGGGTTATAGCCACACTCAGATTAAAGTGGTTAACAAACTGTGGGGTCCACTTTTCCATGCTACCTCTTGCACAAGTAAACAATTTGGGGCTAATCCAACATTCCCATGAAAAAAAAATTCAATATGACGACCTGATGTTATCAAATTTTGTGTAATACCTGTGAGTTCAAAATGCTCACTATACCCCTGGATATAATCTTTGACTGGTGTACTTTCCAAAATGGGGTCATTTGTGGGGGGTTTCTGCTGTTTAGGCACCTTAGTTGGCCTGGCAAATGCGACATGGCTCCCGCAATCTATTTGAGTCAAATTTGTGTTACAAAATTAAAATGGTGCTCCTTCCCTACCAAATCCTGTCGTTTGTCCAAATAAGGTGTATGACCACAGCCAGGTGGGGTATCGGTACACTCAGAAGAAACTGGGTAAACAATTGTGGAGTCAAATTTTTCGTGTTAATCTTTGTAAAAGTGAAAATAATTTGGGCTAAAGCAACATTTTAGAGGAAAATGTGAAATTTATTTATTTTTTCTTTCACTGCATTAATTCCTCAGTAGCACCTGAAGTGATACAACATTTTCTGACACCAGTTTTTAAGTATTTGAGGGTAGCACTTTCCGGGATCCAAGAAGTATCGTTTCTCCTTGCGGAGAGTGACATGTTAAGCATGTCTCTGAGAAATATGCAAACTGTCTCTTCAGAGTGCAAGAGGACTAGAACTCTAGTTTCACCTATTGGAAAAAACACCACAGAAAAAACAGGCAAAGGTGCTTACCTGTGAAGGCCTCAAATCAAAGGCACTAACATGGTGCAGTGGGCCCAAGTAAAGATGGCGACTGCACAGGTGCAGTAATACCAAATGAGACAGCCAACCTACAGTCAAGGATGGGCCGCTTGGCATACCAGTGCAAATAAATAGTCTGCAGCAGTGTTCACACAGAGTATGCAAAGCAACTGGATCATAGCCTATTAGTAATGCCCTATGGCGGGCTGCCCAATGATAACTGTAATGCGTCCCATGTGAACAGAGGCCACATGTTATGGCTGGTAATTCAGTACCACAATGGACATAGAAGTCAGAGCACATACAGTGATCTGACAATAACCCAAAAACATAGAACGAGCTCTGAGACGTGGGAACTCTGCTGACCGCAATCCCTAATCCTCTCCAACCACACTAGAGGCAGCCGTGGATTGCGCCTAACGCTCCCTATGCAACTCGGCACAGCCTGAGAAACTAGCCTGAAGATAGAAAATAAGCCTACCTTGCCTCAGAGAAATACCCCAAAGGAAAAGGCAGCCCCCCACATATAATGACTGTGAGTAAGATGAAAAGACAAACGTAGAGATGAAATAGATTTAGCAAAGTGAGGCCCGACTTTCTGAACAGAGCGAGGATAGGAAAGGTAACTTTGCGGTCAACACAAAACCCTACAAACAACCACGCAAAGGGGGAAAAAAGACCCTCCGTACCGACTAACGGCACGGAGGTACACCCTCTGCGTCCCAGAGCTTCCAGCAAGCAAGAAAAACCAAATAAACAAGCTGGACAGAAAAAACCGCAAACAAAAATAACACAAGAGCAACTTAGCTATGCAGAGCAGCAGGCCACAGGAACGATCCAGGAGGAAACAAGTCCAATACTAGAACATTGACTGGAGGCCAGGATCAAAGCACTAGGTGGAGTTAAATAGAGCAGCACCTAATGACTTCACCACATCACCTGAGGAAGGAAACTCAGAAGCCGCAGTACCACTCTCCTCCACTAACGGAAGCTCATAGAGAGAATCAGCCGAAGTACCACTTGTGACCACAGGAGGGAGCTCTGCCACAGAATTCACAACAGTACCCCCCCCTTGAGGAGGGGTCACCGAACCCTCACCAGAGCCCCCAGGACGACCAGCATGAGCCATATGAAAGGCACGGACAAGATCGGGAGCATGGACATCAGAGGCAAAGACCCAGGAATTATCTTCCTGAGCATAACCCTTCCACTTAACCAGATACTGGAGTTTCCGTCTTGAAACACGAGAATCCAAAATCTTCTCCACAATATACTCCAACTCCCCCTCCACCAAAACCGGGGCAGGAGGATCAACAGATGGAACCATAGGTGCCACGTATCTCCGCAACAATGACCTATGGAATACTTTATGGATGGAAAAAGAATCTGGAAGGGTCAAACGAAAAGACACAGGATTAAAACCTCAGAAATCCTATACTGACCAATGAAACGAGGTTTAAACTTAGGAGAGGAAACCTTCATAGGAATATGACGAGAAGACAACCAAACCAAATCCCCAACACGAAGTCGGGGACCCACACAGCGTCTGCGATTAGCGAAACGTTGAGCCTTCTAATGGGACAAGGTCAAATTGTCCACTACATGAGTCCAAATCTGCTGCAACCTGTCCACCACCGTATCCACACCAGGACAGTCCAAAGACTCAACCTGCCCTGAAGAGAAACGAGGATGGAACCCAGAGTTGCAGAAAAACGGCGAAACCAAGGTAGCCGAGCTGGCCCGATTATTAAGGGCGAACTCAGCCAAAGGCAAAAAGGACACCCAGTCATCCTGATCAGCAGGAACAAAGCATCTCAGATATGTTTCCAAGGTCTGATTGGTTCGTTCGGTCTGGCCATTAGTCTGAGGATGGAAAGCCGAGGAAAAAGACAAGTCAATGCCCATCCTTGCACAAAAGGCTAGCCAAAACCTCGAAACAAACTGGGAACCTCTGTCAGAAACGATATTCTCTGGAATGGCATGTAAACAAACCACATGCTGGAAGAACAATGGCACCAAATCAGAGGAGGAAGGTAATTTGGACAAAGGTACCAAATGGACCATCTTAGAGAAGCGATCACAAACCACCCAAATGACTGACATTTTTTGAGAGATGGGAAGATCTGAAATAAAATCCATAGAGATATGTGTCCAAGGCCTCTTCGGGACCGGCAAGGGCAAAAGCAACCCACTGGCACGAGAACAGCAGGGCTTAGCCCGAGCACAAATCCCACAAGACTGCACAAAAGAACGCACATACCGCGACAGAGATGGCCACCAAAAGGATCTAGCCACTAACTCTCTGGTACCAAAGATTCCAGGATGACCAGCCAACACCGAACAATGAACCTCAGAGATAACTTTATTCGTCCACCTATCAGGGACAAACAGTTTCTTCGCTGGGCAACGATCAGGTTTATTAGCCTGAAATTTTTGCAGCACCCGCCGCAAATCAGGGGAGATGGCAGACACAATTACTCCCTCTTTGAGAATACCCGCCGGCTCAGATAAACCCGGAGAGTCGGGCACAAAACTCCTAGACAGGGCATCCGCCTTCACATTTTTAGAGCCCGGAAGGTACGAAACCACAAAGTCAAAACGGGCAAAAAACAGCGACCAATGAGCCTGTCTAGGATTCAACTGCTTGGCAGACTCGAGATAAGTCAAGTTCTTATGATCAGTCAAGACCACCACGCGATGCTTAGCTCCTTCAAGCCAATGACGCCACTCCTCGAATGTCCACTTCATGGCCAGCAACTCTCGATTGCCAACATCATAATTTCGCTCAGGAGGCGAAAACTTCCTGGAAAAGAAGGCGCATGGTTTCATCACCGAGCAATCAGAACTTCTCTGCGACAAAACAGCCCCTGCTCCAATCTCAGAAGCATCAACCTCGACCTGGAATGGAAGCGAAACATCTGGTTGACACAACACAGGGGCAGAAGAAAACCGACGCTTCAACTCTTGAAAAGCTTCCACAGCAGCAGAAGACCAATTGACCACATCAGCACCCTTCTTGGTCAAATCGGTCAATGGTTTAGCAATACTAGAAAAATTGCAGATGAAGCGACGATAAAAATTAGCAAAGTCCAGGAACTTTTGCAGACTTTTCAGAGATGTCGGCTGAGTCCAATCATGGATGGCTTGGACCTTAACAGGGTCCATCTCGATAGTAGAAGGGGAAAAAAAGAACCCCAAAAATGAAACCTTCTGAACACCAAAGAGACACTTAGATCCCTTCACAAACAAAGAATTAGCACGCAGGACCTGAAACACTGTTCTGACCTGCTTCACATGAGACTCCCAATCATCCGAGAAGATCAAAATATCATCCAAGTATACAATCAGGAATTTATCCAGGTACTCTCGGAAGATGTCATGCATAAAGGACTGAAACACCGATGGAGCATTGGCAAGTCCGAATGGCATTACTAGATACTCAAAATGGCCCTCGGGCGTATTAAATGCAGTTTTCCATTCATCGCCTCGCTTAATACGCACAAGATTATACGCACCACGAAGATCTATCTTGGTGAACCAACTAGCCCCCTTAATCCGAGCAAACAAATCAGATAACAGCGGCAAGGGATACTGAAATTTAACCGTGATCTTATTTAGAAGGCGGTAATCTATACAAGGTCTCAGCGAACCATCCTTCTTGGCCACAAAAAAGAACCCTGCTCCTAATGGCGCCGATGACGGGCGAATATGCCCCTTCTCCAAGGACTCCTTCACGTAACTCCGCATAGCGGCGTGCTCAGGCACAGATAAATTAAACAGTCGACCTTTTGGGAATTTACTACCAGGAATCAAATCGATAGCACAATCACAATCCCTATGCGGAGGTAGGGTATCGGACTTGGGCTCATCAAATACATCCCGGTAATCAGAAAAGAACTCTGGAACCTCAGAAGGGGTGGATGACGAAATAGACAGAAATGGGACATCACCATGTACCCCCTGACAACCCCAGCTGGACACAGACATGGATTTCCAATCTAATACTGGATTATGGACTTGTAGCCATGGCAACCCCAACACGACCACATCATGCAGATTATGCAACACCAGAAAGCGAATAACCTCCTGATGTGCAGGAGCCATGCACATGGTCAGCTGGGTCCAGTACTGAGGCTTATTCTTGGCCAAAGGCGTAGCATCAATTCCTCTCAATGGAATAGGACACTGCAAGGGCTCCAAGAAAAACCCACAACGCCTAGCATACTCCAAGTCCATCAAATTCAGAACAGCGCCTGAATCCACAAATGCCATGACAGAATAAGATGACAAAGAGCAGATCAAGGTAACGGACAAAAGAAATTTTGACTGTACCGTACCAAAGGTGGCAGACCTAGCGAACCGCTTAGTGCGCTTAGGACAATCAGAGATAGCATGAGTGGAATCACCACAGTAGAAACACAGCCCATTCTGACGTCTGTGTTCTTGCCGTTCAACTCTGGTCAAAGTCCTATCGCACTGCATAGGCTCAGGTTTATGCTCAGATAATACCGCCAAATGGTGCACAGATTTACGCTCACGCAAGCGTCGACCGATCTGAATGGCCAAAGACATAGACTCATTCAGACCAGCAGGCATAGGAAATCCCACCATGACATCCTTAAGGGCTTCAGAGAGACCCTTTCTGAAAATAGCTGCGAGTGCACCTTCATTCCATTGAGTGAGTACGGACCACTTTCTAAATTTCTGACAGTATACCTCTATCTCATCCTGACCCTGACACAGAGCCAGCAAATTTTTCTCTGCCTGATCCACTGAATTAGGTTCATCGTACAGCAATCCGAGCGCCAGGAAAAACGCATCAATATTACTTAATGCAGGATCTCCTGGTGCAAGAGAAAATGCCCAGTCCTGAGGGTTGCCACGTAAAAAAGAAATAATGATCCTAACTTGTTGAACTGGGTCACCAGAGGAGCGAGGTTTCAAAGCCAGAAATAGTTTACAATTATTTTTGAAACTCAGAAATTTAGTTCTATCTCCAAAAAACAAATCAGGAATAGGAATTCTTGGTTCTAACATAGAATTCTGAACCACAAAGTCTTGAATATTTTGTACTCTTGCCGTGAGCTGATCCACACATGAAGACAGACCTTTAATGTCCATCGCTACACCTGTGTCCTGAACCACCCAAATGTCTAGGGGAAAAAAAAAAGGCAAAACACAGTGCAGAGAAAAAAAAATGGTCTCAGAACTTCTTTTTTCCCTCTATTGGGAATCAATAGTACTTTGGGCCTCCAGTACTGTTATGGCTGGTAATTAAGTACCACAATGGACATAGAAGTCAGAGCACATACAGTGATCTGACATTAACCCAAAAACATAGAACGAGCTCTGAGACGTGGGAACTCTGCTGACCGCAATCCCTAATCCTCTCCAACCACACTAGAGGCAGCCGTGGATTGCGCCTAACGCTACCTATGCAACTCGGCACAGCCTGAGAAACTAGCTAGCCTGAAGATAGAAAATAAGCCTACCTTGCCTCAGAGAAATACCCCAAAGGAAAAGGCAGCCCCCCACATATAATGACTGTGAGTAAGATGAAAAGACAAACGTAGAGATGAAATAGATTTAGCAAAGTGAGGCCCGACTTTCTGAACAGAGCGAGGATAGGAAAGGTAACTTTGCGGTCAAAACAAAACCCTACAAACAACTACGCAAAGGGGGCAAAAAGACCCTCCGTACCGACTAACGGCACGGAGGTACACCCTCTGCGTCCCAGAGCTTCCAGCAAGCAAGAAAAACCAAATAAACAAGCTGGACAGAAAAAACAGCAAACAAAAATAACACAAGAGCAACTTAGCTATGCAGAGCAGCAGGCCACAGGAACGATCCAGGAGGAAACAAGTCCAATACTAGAACATTGACTGGAGGCCAGGATCAAAGCACTAGGTGGAGTTAAATAGAGCAGCACCTAACGACTTCACCACATCACCTGAGGAAGGAAACTCAGAAGCCGCAGTACCACTCTCCTCCACTAACGGAAGCTCATAGAGAGAATCAGCCGAAGTACCACTTGTGACCACAGGAGGGAGCTCTGCCACAGAATTCACAACAGCCACAACTTACAAAGCCATCAGGGCCCAACTGCACCTCAACAAGTAAAATTAAAAATGTGCACAAGAACATATCAAAATATGTAAGGTATTAGTTAATATTATAGCCACAATACGTAAGTTGGCAACCCTCGTCACGGGTCCTCACGCTTGCCAATCCTACTCTAACAGCAAAAACCACAACAGGAGGAAAAAAGGAAGAAAAAACCTCCAATATTCTAGAAAAAAACACCACAGAAAAAACAGGCAAAGGTGCTTACCTGTCCAGGCCTCAAATCAAATGCACTACATGGTGCAGTGGACCCAAGTAAAGATGGCGACTGCACAGATGCGGTAATACCAAATGAGACAGCCAGCCTACAATCAGGATTGGCTTCTTGGCACACCAGTGCAAATAAATAATCTGCAGCAGTGTTCACAACTGGATCATAGCCTATTAGTAATGCCCTGTGTCGGGCTGCCCAGTGCTAATTGTAACGCGTCCCAAGTGAACAGAGGCCACAACTTACAAAGCCATCAGGGCCCAACTGCACCTCAAAAAGTAAAAGTAAAAAAGTGCACAAGAAAATATCAAAATATGTAAGATATTTGACTGGTTACTATTATGGTCACAATACGTAAGCTCGCAACCCACGTCACGGGTCCTCACGCTTGCCAGTCATACTCTAACACCAAAAACCCAGTACTGCACCTCATCAGTGCAAAGTATGAGATCTGATTTGGCTATAGGAGAGGCATCTGACTGGGATCCAAGAAGTATCGTTTCTCCTTGCGGAGAGTGACATGTTAAGCATGTCAAGGTGAGGAGACTTAAAGCGCCACTGTCACCCCCCTCCAGCCGTTATGAACTAAAAGAGCCACCTTGTGCAGCAGTAATGCTGCATTCTAACAAGGTGGCACTTTTAGTTTTAGGTTCAAGTATACCCCAAATAAAGTGTTTTTATACTTAGCCACAATTCCTGTCTCTAACCAGGGAGGCGAGTCCTCACTCCCCAGCTCTAACCGCTCCTCTGCCGTCACTCCAATCTTCCTGCTCTTTCGGCGCCGCCCCGTCAGCGCTGTGTACTGTGCATAATGCATAACACAGTGCGGGGCGGGGATTCCAAAGGTGACTAGCCGCAATGCCCGCGCAGGCGCAGTCTGCAAGCCTGGCTGGGATGTCAGACGGCCAGAGCTTACTGTGTCTGCACAGCACAGCAGTACACTGCGCAGGCACCGGTTTTGAAATGTACACAGCGCTGAGGGGGTATACTTGAACCTAAAACTAAAAGAGCCACCTTGTTAGAATGCAGAATTACTGCTGCACAAGGTGGCTCTTTTAATTTATAACGGCTGGAGGGGGGTGACAGTGGCCCTTTAAAGCCGCAATGCTCCTCTGGGAAATATGCAAATTGTCTCTTCAGAGAGGAACAGGGCTAGAACTCTAGTGCTACCTATTGGAAGTATCCTAACAGTCAATGTCGACCCTTTAACGAGTATTGTCACATGACTTAGGATAAAAGCCAAACCAGAATCTCAATTTGCAGACACTGTGTTCCAGGGTACTGCCCCTCATCAGTGCAAAATATGAGATTTGATTTGGCTGTATGAGAGGCATCTGACCGGGATCCAAAAAGTATCATTTCTCCTTGCGGAGAGTGACATGTTAAGCATGTCAAGGTGAGGAGACTTAAAGTCGCAATGCTCCTCTAGAAATTATGCAAATTGTCTCTTCAGAGAGGAAGAGGACTAGAACTCTAGTGCCACCGAGGGTAGCATTTTAAAATGGTATCACTGTTATGGAGTTTAATATGTAAATCCCCCTCAAAGTCCATTTAAATCTGAATAGGTTCCTGAAGAGACAGATTTCGGAAATTTCTTGAAAAAATGCAGACTTGCAGCTAAACTTTTAACACTTCTAACATCCTAATGAAAAAAATATATAGAGCAACAAATGGCGGTTTGTGGAAGGAGTGCTAGCGGCCGTCCCAATGAGCAGGAAATATGTGGGCAGGTCCCCGCAGCTTCAGCCGGATACCCCACAACGGGGGAGAAAGACTTGCAACAGGAACAGAATAGCCGGTCTCAGGATATCTACCTGAAGAAGACATTGCATGACGTTGAAACGCGTTGAGCTTTTACCCTAACTGGTGTCTGTGTTCTCCTTCCGCACTCCTGAGACCGGCTATTCTGTTCATGTAACGAAATATAATGACATGTGAAAAATGATGCAGTTGTAAAGTAGATAAATGGGAAATGTTATTGATTAATCATTTTGCACAGCATGATTAACTTATTTAAGGATAGAAAAATTGAAAATTTTAAACTGCAAATTTTTTAATATTTTGACCAAAATTCTGATATTTTCACAAATAAACGCAAAACATGTCAACCTAAGTTTATAACTAGCATAAAGTACAATGTGTGAGGAAAAAATAATCTCAGAATCACTTGGATGCATTGAAATGTCCCAGAGTTATTACCACATAAAGAGACACTGGTCAGATCTAAAAAATTTGGCTTGGTCATTAAGGTTAAAATTGGCTCTGTCACTAAGGGGTTAAACCCATACAGCTGCATGGCTGTTATTGTATGTCATGAGTGGGTCATGGCATCATGAGTACTATACCTGTAACACCCCAGGTAACCGGTTGTTACAGTGATGTTGCCTTCCTTTCGGGGATGGTGATATCATGCTTGGAGGCAAGGAGGATTTTGTACAACATACATACGACACATTCTGAATCCAAGCCAAAAGGGGGAGCTCAGAACCCGGATTCAGGGGAGCCTCCCCAGCTTGAATTATTCTGGTTTGGAGGAGGAGTTAGTTCAGTCTGGAGCAGACAGTGAAGGGAGAGGAGTGGAGAGCAGATAGCAGAGCTGTCCAGCCAGGGCTGACCTGCAGCTCCAGGAAAGGAAGTGAACCAGAGGGGTTGAATGTAGTGAAGCATAAGAGGAAAGAAGCACAGGAGAAGGAAAGGGGCTCAGAGGGGACCTGTGACAGGGCACCCTCAGAGCCAAAGCGCAGGAACCGGGCACCGGGACCCTAAGGCTATGTTGTACTCCAGGTCGCATGGCAGACCCGGAGGGCATAGGACTTTATGTAATTTGCCCGCACTCACACCTGAAGGTGCAGCAGTACACTAAGAGCCTGGGTCGTGAGAGAGACCCTATAACAAGGCTCACACTGCCCATCATACAGGTAACTGTCCCAGGACAGGAGAGAGAGGACTTTGCCTGCAAGTTCCAGGCAGCAGGGACCTTGCATATGAGCTTGAGTAGGAAGGCTTATGGACCTCACCTGGGAGAGGGATCTACCTTTACCTCCATGCCAGCCGGACCACATCAGCACCAGTTCCTGGTACCCTGGACTGTGGACTGCTACCATCAGTAAATCAGACAAAGACATTACAACTCTGTGTCCTCTATTTCAATGCCTGCATACACCATCTCTGCCCAGCACTCCGGGGGGCCTGGGGACCCCACTTCACCTGTGGGAAGCGTCACCATCTCTGCTGCAGTAACACCACCCCAGAGGACCCCTTTATGCAGCGTTGGTCCCCTCTGACCGAGAACCACAGGTGGTGTCACGAAGGCAAACTTTAATACAAGTCCTTTCAAAAGACCTTTCCCCTTTAATTGGGTGCCCAAGGTCACGGACTGGGTCGCAGCCACTATGACATCCTCTTTAAGTGTGACCGAACCCGGCACCGAGTTTACCCATTGCCCTGGCGGGTGACTCATACCCATCATGTCATTAAGCTGTCACTGTGTGAAAACACAGTGACAGCTCCACATGGCAGTGGTCTCTGATGGCTGACCAGCATGGCTAGAGAGGCTGGCGCCAAAACTGACCCTGACTGAGACTCAGTCAATAACATACAAAGAGGTTCGGTCATTAAGGGGTTAAAGATCTCCACTTGCCTTTTGGTGCACAGTTCCCTCCTTCCGTTCACTACGGATCTATAAGAACTCAGTGGTTGCACCCGCTGCAAATTCATACTCTCTGTTAAATGTGTGCCACCTACTCTATTGATTACAGGAACAAAAACAGACTTGTCTATTTTTCGATACAGACATGTTGTTAGGTGTCGAGTTCCCGCCGCTGCACAGGGGGAATCTCTAACCATGTCTGCTGCAGTTTCCCATTCTCCTCCAGCCGCAGTGGAACCTGCTCAGCAGAGACTTCAGTCCCAGTGTGTAGCTCAGCCTGATACTGTGTGAATGGTTACTGCTGACTTTCCAGGCTCTGCCCTTGTAGCCAGCAATGGTCAGCGGCGAGCAGGCTTTTCTGGGACTAAGTCCTGCTTTTCATGCACTGAGCATACCCACGGGAGGACCTCTTATTCAAGGTCAGGGGTCACATGCTCAGGCCCTGTTGCAGCTCCTGTTGGTCCATCAGGAAGGTCCTGTAGAGCTGCAACTATAAAAGGTTTGCATGGCCACATGGCCATGCGCTAGTATGAAATGTGTTTGGCTTATGCCAGTGGATACTATACCACTTTATACTTATGTGGTGTGAGGCTGAAGCTTTGGGAGTGTACACTTAGACAGGCAGCTAGCGTCAGTGGGGGCAGTTAACCTTGGCTTAGCATCTGGTTCCTTCATGTGTGCGGTTAGCACAGAAATGTTCCAGAGCAAGCTCAACCCTTAAGGTACCGTCACACTCAGCAACTTTACAACGAGAACGACAACGATCTGTGACGTTGCAGCGTCCTGGATAGCGATCTCGTTGTGTTTCACACGCAGCAGCGATCTGGATCCCACTGTGCCATCGCTGGTCGGAGCTAGAAGTCCAGAACTTTATTTGGTCGTCAGGTCGGCGTGTATCGTCATGTTTGACATCAAATTCAACGATGCCTGCAATGTTTTACATGGAGCTAACAACCAGCGAGAATGATAAGTGAGTCGCCGTTACGTCACTGGATCGCTCCTGCATCGTTCTGGAGTAATTGTGTTTGACATCTCTACAGCGACCTAAACAGCGACGCTCCAGCGATCGACTCGTTGTCTATATCGCTGCAGTGTCGCTGAGTGTGACGGTACCTTTAATTAGGGTAATAGTTTGTGTACATCGCGTCTCTGTGAGTCAACAGAGATCACTTCCAGTTCACACGGTGAAGCTTAACCCACGTGTGAGCTCAGAGTTTATCTGCCGTTACTTAGCAGCAGATATCTCTGCACGGTGGACCCCGGGCTGCAAACGCACCTTGTAGTTACCTATCTTTACTTGGTGTGTTCCACTAGGCCTAACACATGTGAACAGCACCATAGACTAACATGGGTTTGAGATTTTTTTATGAAAATCACAGAACACATATGCGAAATATGAACATCTGAATGAGGCCTAACACAGAGAAATGGTGGTACACCAAAGCAGACTTTAGCCAATTTTAGGTGTGTATCAATTAACCCCTTAGCGACCGCCGATACGCCTTTTAACGGCGGCCGCTAAGGGTACTTAAACCACAGCGCCGTTAATTAACGGCGCTGTGGAAAAAGTCCATAGCGCCCCCCAGAGGCCGATTTTCTCCGGGGTCTCGGCTGCCGAGGGTAGCCGAGACCCCAGAGAACATGATTCGGGGGTTTTTTAACCCATCCCGCATTTGCGATCGCCGGTAATTAACCGTTTACCGGCGATCGCAAAAAAAAAAAAAAACGCGATCTCTTTTTAATTTCTCTGTCCTCCGATGTGATCGCACATCGGAGGACAGAGAAAAGGGGTCCCAGGTGGCCCCCCAATACTCACCTAGCTCCCCCGATGCTCCTCGTGTCTCCCGGTGGGCGCCGCCATCTTCAAAATGGCGGGCGCATGCGCAGTGCGCTCGCTGGCCGGCACCGGGAGAATCTTTGGGGTCTCGGCTGCCGGGGGTAGCCGAGACCCCAAAGAGCATGATCGGGGTCGGTATTACCGACCCCTGTTTTGCGATCGCCGGTAATTAACTGTTTACCGGCGACCGCAAAAAAAAAAAAAAAAAAGTAAAGTGTAATTCTCTGTCCTCTGATGTGATCGCACATCAGAGGACAGAGAAATAGGGGGATTCGGGGACCCTAGCATACTCACCTAGGTCCCTGGATCCTCTTGCTGCTCCTCCTGGCCGCCGGCAGAAGAACATGGCGGACGCATGCCCAGTGCGCCCGCCATCTGTCTCCATCTGCCGGCCGGCAGGAGAACAGCAGTTGGGGCTAAAATTAGGGTTAGGGGTAGGGTTAGGGTTAGTCGTAGGGTTAGGGTTAGGGGTAGGGTTAGGGGTAGGGTTAGGGGTAGGGTTAGGGTTTGGGGTAGGGTTAGGGTTAGGGGTAGGGTTAGGGCTAGGGTTGGGGCTAAATTTAGGGTTAGAGTTGGGGCTAAATATAGGGTTAGGGTTGGGGCTAAATTTAGGGTTAGGCTTCTTTCACACTTTCGTCGGTACGGGGCCGTCGCAATGCGTCGGCCCGACATACCGACGCACGTTGTGAAAATTGTGCACAACGTGGGCAGCAGCTGTAGTTTTTCAACGCATCCGCTGCCCAATCAATGTCCTGGGGAGGAGGGGGCGGAGTTACGGCCACGTATGCGCGGTCAGAAATGGCGGATGCGACGTACAAAAAAACGTTTCATTGAACCTTTTTTTGTGCCGACGCTCCGCCAAAACACAACTGATCCAGTGCACGACGGACGCGACGTGTGGCCATCCGTCACGATCCGTTGGCAATACAAGTCTATGGGCAAAAAACGCATCCTGCGGGCACATTTGCAGGATCCGTTTCTTGTCCAAAACGACAGATTGCGACGGAATGCCAAACGATGCAAGTGTGAAAGTAGCCTTAGGGCTAGGGTTAGGGTTGGGGCTAAAGTTAGGGCTAGGGTTGGGGCTAAAGTTAGGGTTAGAGCTGGGATTAGGGTTAGGGTTTGGATTAGGGTTGGTATTAGGGTTAGGGTTGGCATTAGGGTTACGCTTGGGATTAGGGTTAGGTTTGGGATTAGGGTTAAGGTTAGGGTTGTGATTAGGGGTGTATTGGGATTAGGGTTAGGTTTGAGGTTAGGGTTGAGATTAGGATTAGGGGTGTGTTGGATTTAGGGTTTTGATTAGGGTTATGGTTAGGGTTGACATTAGGGTTGTTTTGGGGTAAGGGTTGTGATTATGGTTAGGGTTAGTGATTAGGATTATGGATCAGGTTGGGATTAGGGTTAGGGGTGTGTTGGGGTTAGGGTTGGAGCTAGAATTGGAGGGTTTCCACTGATTAGGTACATCAGGGGGTCTCCAAACACGACAGCCAATTTTGCGCTCAAAAAGTCAAATGGTGCTCCCTCCCTTCTGAGCTCTGCCGTGCGCCCAAACAGTGGGTTACCACCACATATGGGGCATCAGCGTACTCGGGATAAATTGGACAACAACTTCTGGGGTCCAATTTCTCTTGTTACCCTTGTGAAAATAAAAACTTGGGGGCTACAAAATCTTTTTTGTGAAAAAAATTTTTTTTTTATTTTCACGACTCTGCATTCTAAACTTCTGTGAAGCACTTGGGCATTCAAAGTTCTCACCACACATCTAGATAAGTTCCTTGGGGGGTCTAGTTTCCAAAATGGGGTCACTTGTGGGGGGTTACTACAGTTTAGGTACATCAGGGGCTCTGCAATCGCAACATAATGCCCACAGACCATTCTATCAAAGTCTGCATTCCAAAAAGGCGCTCCTTCCCTTCCGAGCTCTGCCGTGCGCCCAAACAGTGGTTTACCCCCACATATGGTGCATCAGCGTACTCGGGATAAATTGGACAACAACTATTGCAGTCCAATTTCTCCTGTTACCCTTGTGAAAATAAAAACTTGGGGGCTACAATATCTTTTTTGTGGAAAAAAAATATTTTTTATTTTCACGACTCTGCATTCTAAACTTCTGTGAAGCACTTGGGCATTCAAAGTTCTCACCACACATCTAGATAAGTTCCTTGGGGGGTCTAGTTTCCAAAATGGGGTCACTTGTGGGGGGTTACTACAGTTTAGGTACATCAGGGGCTCTGCAATCGCAACATAATGCCCACAGACCTGTTATGGCCGGCAATCAGGCAACACAGCGTGCAGTAATCAGCGCACATACAGAGATCTGGCAATAACCAAAAACAATAGGACGAGCTCTGAGACGTGGAATCTCTGTAGACTGCAGTACCTGATCTATCCTCACACAACTATAAGCAGCAGTGGATTGCGCCTATCACTACCTATGCAACTCGGCACTGCCTGAGGAGCTGACTAGCCTGAAGATAGAAATACAAGCCTGACTTACCTCAGAGAAATACCCCAAAGGAATAGGCAGCCCCCCACATATAATGACTGTTAGCAAGATGAAAAGACAAACGTAGGAATGAAATAGATTCAGCAAAGTGAGGCCCGATATTCTAGACAGAGCGAGGATAGCAAAGAGAACTATGCAGTCTACAAAAAACCCTAAAACGAAAACCACGCAAAGGGGCAAAAAGACCCACCGTGCCGAACTAACAGCACGGCGGTGCACCCCTTTGCTTCTCAGAGCTTCCAGCAAAAGTTAATAGCAAGCTGGACAGAAAAAACAGAAAACAAACTAGAAGCACTTATCTAGCAGAGCAGCAGGCCCAAGGAAAGATGCAGTAGCTCAGATCCAACACTGGAACATTGACAAGGAGCAAGGAAGACAGACTCAGGTGGAGCTAAATAGCAAGGCAGCCAACGAGCTCACCAAAACACCTGAGGGAGGAAGCCCAGAGACTGCAATACCACTTGTGACCACAGAAGTGAACTCAGCCACAGAATTCACAACACAGACCATTCTATCAAAGTCTGCATTCCAAAACGGCGCTCCTTCCTTCCGAGCTCTGCCGTGCGCCCAAACAGTGGTTTACCCCCACATATGGGGTACCAGCATACTCAGGACAAATTGGACAACAACTTTTGGGGTCCAATTTCTCTTGTTACCCTTGTGAAAATAAAAACTTGGGGGTTAAAAAATCTTTTTTGTGGAAAAAAAAATATTTTTTATTTTCACGGCTCTGCATTATAAACTTCTGTGAAGCACTTGGGCATTCAAGGTTCTCACCACACATCTAGATAAGTTCCATGGGGGGTCTAGTTTCCAAAATGGGGTCACTTGTGGGGGATTTCTACTGTTTAGGCACATCAGGGGCTCTCCAAACGCGACATGGCGTCCGATCTCAATTCCAGCCAATTCTACATTGAAAAAGTAAAACGGCACTCTTTCTCTTCCAAGCTCTGCGGTGCGCCCAAACAGTGGTTTACCCCCACATATTGGGTATCGTCATACTCAGGAGAAATTGCACAACAACTTTAGTGGTCTAATTTTTCCTGTTACCCTTGTGAAAATAAAAATTTGTGGGCAAAAAAATCATTTTTGTACAAAAAATGCGATTTTTTTTTTTTTTCACGGCTCTACGTTATAAACTTCTGTGAAGCACATGGGGGTTCAAAGTGCTCGCCACACATCTAGATAAGTTCCATAAGGGGTCTAGTTTCCAAAATGGTGTCACTTGTGGGGGGTTTCCACTGTTTAGGCACATCAGGGGCTCTCCAAACGCGACATGGCGTCCAATCTCAATTCCAGCCAATTCAACATTGAAAAAGTAAAACGGCGCTCCTTCACTTCCAAGCTCTGCGGTGCGCCCAAACAGTGGTTTACCCTCACATATGGGGTATCGACGTATTCAGGAGAAATCGCACAACAACTTTTGTGGTCTAATTTCTCCTGTTACCCTTGTGAAAATAAGAATTTGTGGGCGAAAAGATCATTTTTGTGTAAACAAAAGCGATTTTTTATTTTCACAGCTCTACGTTATAAACTTCTGTGAAGCACTTGGGGGTTCAAAGTGCTCACCACACATCTAGATAAGTTCCTTAAGGGGTCTAGTTTCCAAAATGGTGTCACTTGTGGGGAGTTTCCACTGTTTAGGCACATCAGGGGCTCTCTAAACGTGACATGGCGTCCGATCTCAATTCCAGCCAATTCTGCATTGAAAAAGTCAAACGGCGCTCCTTCACTTCTAAGTTCTGCGGTGCGCCCTAACAGTGGTTTACCCCCACATATGGGGTATTGGTGTATTCAGGAGAAATTGCATAACAAAATTTATGGTTACATTTCTGTTTTTACACTTGTGAAAATAAAAAAAATGGTTCTGAATTAAGATGTTTGCAAAAAAAAGTTAAATGTTCATTTTTTCCTTCCACATTGTTTCAGTTCCTGTGAAGCACATAAAGGGTTAATAAACTTCTTGAATGTGGTTTTGAGAACCTTGAGGGGTGTAGTTTTTAGAATGGTGTCACACTTCATTATTTTCTATCATATAGACCCCTCAAAATGACTTCAAATGTGATGTGGTCCCTAAAAAAAAATGGTGTTGTAAAAATGAGAAATTGCTGGTCAACTTTTAACCCTTATAACTCCCTAACAAAAAAAAAATTTGTTTCCAAAATTGTGCTGATGTAAAGTAGACATGTGGGAAATGTTATTTATTAACTATTTTTCGTGACATATCTCTCTGATTTAAGGGCATAAAAATACAAAGTTTGAAAATTGCAAAATTTTAAAAATTTTCGCCATATTTCCGTTTTTTTCATAAATAATCGTAAGTAATATCGAAGAAATATTACCACTAACATGAAGTACAATATGTCATGAAAAAAGAATCTCAGAATCAGCGGGATCCGTTGAAGCGTTCCAGAGTTATAACCTCATAAAGTGACAGTGGTCAGAATTGCAAAAATTGGCCTGGTCATTAAGTACCAAATTGGCTCTGTCACTAAGGGGTTAAAATGACTCATTTGTGTCTCTTAACCAAGGCTTTGGTACTGCTGTGTGGGGCAAAATGAAACCATTTGCAAAATCTAGAACTATCACAGAAGCATAACCAATATAAAAATTTGGATTTACCTTTTCATAGAAACTGAATATGCTTCTTAAACATGGCTCGTGCTTTATTGAGCCATGCTGATTGTCTGTTAATAGATTATTTCATTGTTACGTTCCTGTTCAGTTCATCTCTTGAGTATCTTAACATACTTTTCACAACAGAGATAGAAGCCTTACCAAACATTATTTACATGGCTCCATTTACATACTGTTCCTAAGCAATGGTACAACTTCATCCATCCTCCGCTCTTTGTCACTCACCTTCTCAAAGAGAGTATAGTCAAATCTGCTGTGCGAATTTACCCAATGAAGATGAGATCCAATGGTCTATCAATTACCACATTCACTTCTCCTATAACAGGTCATATTGACATAATTGGATCCTGTTATTCTTACAGAAACATCTGCTAACAATTTAATGACTATGGAGCCTGCCAGATACCTGGTATGATGTCAATGGGAATAATGCAAGAGCAATGACCACATTTTTACAAATCATTCTTTGCTCACCACTCCACCAAATAAGCAAAGCATCAAGTGTCTAAGTCATTCCTACTCACCTTTATATAGAAAATAACTTGTAGTTTATGTCAATGATGGAGGGAGGTTGATAACTGCTGACAGAATTTAGCATATACCGGTATATTACCACCCACCAACTGGAAATTTGATCAGATTGAATATTATGTGCTTTTTGCAGCTGCCGATGACATTTGTCTTTTGGTTGTACCCCAGGAATGCCTTCACTTGTTTTTGTGGGGTATTGTGATGATCCACTGTGGTTAGTCTATGACGTAGTTCACATCCTGGGGACTTGCTTTATTCATCTAGGTTCCTACGGGCTCTATTACAATGATTTTAGAACTGTCCGGCTTTCCAGTGATTCACTGTATTACAAAGCAAAGCTGATCCACCGCCTGTCATCTGTTGAAATTCCTGGTTACGAATCTCCCTTTGTGCTGCCATCAGCTGTCAACCTTAATCCTATTTTTAGTAAAGCAATACTCAGTCCCAGTATAACCACATAGCTAAGGGACAGACAAAACCTTTTCATGGCTGCATCTCCAACTCTTCCTGTGAGTTTTGCCCAATCGGTGCACTTGGATCAGAGCATGTCATATATTAAGTGTTACTGGGATTACAGCATTTGCTGTATATAGACATTATAGATCCCTTTACTTCCTCTCTCTGACTGTTGATTAGACTGGAACCATCATTACTTACAATCTAGCGCACAGCAATGATATAGGTTATAGTAATCTTTTAGAAATATATATTAATCAATGCTACAGCAAAACAAGCCAAACAATCTCTGCATTTATATACAGTGGGGCAAAAAAGTATTTAGTCAGTCAGCAATAGTGCAAGTTCCACCACTTAAAAAGATGAGAGGCGTCTGTAATTTACATCATAGGTAGACCTCAACTATGGGAGACAAACTGAGAAAAAAAAATCCAGAAAATCACATTGTCTGTTTTTTTAACATTTTATTTGCATATTATGGTGGAAAATAAGTATTTGGTCAGAAACAAACAATCAAGATTTCTGGCTCTCACAGACCTGTAACTTCTTCTTTAAGAGTCTCCTCTTTCCTCCACTCATTACCTGTAGTAATGGCACCTGTTTAAACTTGTTATCAGTATAAAAAGACACCTGTGCACACCCTCAAACAGTCTGACTCCAAACTCCACTATGGTGAAGACCAAAGAGCTGTCAAAGGACACCAGAAACAAAATTGTAGCCCTGCACCAGGCTGGGAAGACTGAATCTGCAATAGCCAACCAGCTTGGAGTGAAGAAATCAACAGTGGGAGCAGTAATTAGAAAATGGAAGACATACAAGACCACTGATAATCTCCCTCGATCTGGGGCTCCACGCAAAATCCCACCCTGTGGGGTCAGAATGATCACAAGAACGGTGAGCAAAAATCCCAGAACCACGCGGGGGGACCTAGTGAATGAACTGCAGAGAGCTGGGACCAATGTAACAAGGCCTACCATAAGTAACACACTACGCCACCATGGACTCAGATCCTGCAGTGCCAGACGTGTCCCACTGCTTAAACCAGTACATGTCCGGGCCCATCTGAAGTTTGCTAGAGAGCATTTGGATGATCCAGAGGAGTTTTGGGAGAATGTCCTATGGTCTGATGAAACCAAACTGGAACTGTTTGGTAGAAACACAACTTGTCGTGTTTGGAGGAAAAAGAATACTGAGTTGCATCCATCAAACACCATACCTACTGTAAAGCATGGTGGTGGAAACATCATGCTTTGGGGCTGTTTCTCTGCAAAGGGGCCAGGACGACTGATCCGGGTACATGAAAGAATGAATGGGGCCATGTATCGTGAGATTTTGAGTGCAAACCTCCTTCCATCACCAAGGGCATTGAAGATGAAACATGGCTGGGTCTTTCAACATGACAATGATCCAAAGCACACCGCCAGGGCAACGAAGGAGTGGCTTCGTAAGAAGCATTTCAAGGTCCTGGAGTGGCCTAGCCAGTCTCCAGATCTCAACCCTATTGAAAACCTTTGGAGGGAGTTGAAAGTCCGTGTTGCCAAGCGAAAAGCCAAAAACATCACTGCTCTAGAGGAGATCTGCATGGAGGAATGGGCCAACATACCAACAACAGTGTGTGGCAACCTTGTGAAGACTTACAGAAAACGTTTGACCTCTGTCATTGCCAACAAAGGATATATTACAAAGTATTGAGATGAAATTTTGTTTCTGACCAAATACTTATTTTCCACCATAATATGCAAATAAAATGTTAAAAAAAACAGACAATGTGATTTTCTGGATTTTTTTTTCTCAGTTTGTCTCCCATAGTTGAGGTCTACCTATGATGTAAATTACAGACGCCTCTCATCTTTTTAAGTGGTGGAACGTGCACTATTGCTGACTGACTAAATACTTTTTTGCCCCACTGTATACCGTTTGCAATTCAAGGGGTTATCTCAACTCGGCAAGTCCACAGGGTAAGTGATAACTTGCTGATCATTTGGAGTCCCATTACTGGGACTCTCAATGATCCTAAGAATGGGGCTCTAAAACTTATACATAATTTATTGTATATAAGTCTTCTGAAAATATCTAAGTGCTGTACTGCCTCCCATAATAAATTGTTGAATTTGGACAATCTCTTTAACAATCATTTATAACCAATTGTATTAATCAATTGTTGATTGTCATTCATTATTATTATTATTATTATAAATTTTTATAGCGCCAATTATTTCATGGCGCTTTACATGTGAATACGGAGCAAATATAGACAAATACATTAAACATGAGCAAAAAGCAAGGCACACAAGTACATAAGGAGGGAGGACCCTGCCCACAAGGGCTCACAGTCTGCAGGGGATGGGTGAGGATACACTAGGAAAGGGTAGAGCGGTTGTTAATGAAATAAGATACAGTGCTAGTTACTACCTACACATTGTTTATATATGGGCAGCACAGTGGCTTAGTGGTTAGCACTGTTTTCTTGCAGAACTTGGTGTCATGATTCCACCCCTCAGTGTGTCTGGGATGCAGTTACTGATGTCTCAGATGTTAAATCTGGTATAGGGTAGTGCTGAAGCTGTCAGTGCTTTGATTGACAGCTCAGTGTCTAGTCTGGTGCAGGTGTGAGCAGCCTGGCAGTGACAGACAGGAGGCAGATCAAGGGTTAACAGGTTTTAATAAAACAAGGGCTTACTCCACGCAGTAAGATAGGGAAAATGTAAGGTGAAATGCAGGCAGAATAGGGAATACAGGGGTTTGGTTAGGGGAAAATCAATGCAGGAAAAACAAAGAAAATCGTTCTCAAAAAAGTCACTTATCCATCGGGCGTCTTCCTGACAGAAACAGTCCCGGAGTAAATAATGGCACCAACAGTCATCGGCACAACGTGAATCCAGTGTGGTACTGAAGAAGGCGATGTTACGCGCCCGGCTGGCAATGTTGAGTCTTTGGAACGTCCTGTGGAGTTCTCAGTAAAGAGACTCCAGTGGCCGGCAATGTAATGGCCTGTCAAAATTAAGCGAAGCACAACGAATATGCAGCGGGGATCAGGATGCGGCACCCAGTCCACATCTCAGTCTCTGTCTGGCGGTACACGTGTAGCACAGACCGTTACAGAGCAATTGGCACCTCGATGTCTGGTAGCCAACCTGCACACACCGGGTTTCTTGTCAGTGTCTCTGTGGTAGGTTTCTCTCACCGCCAGGTGCGCATCTCTGGTCCTAATGGTCCCTGAAGCTGGAGCTCTCTCTCCTCAGCCGTGTGCTGCGCCTTCCCGACAACAACTCCTGTTTCCGTGCGCTGCGCTCTCTCTGGTCACACTTAGCCACGCCCCCTATCAGCCTGCACAAAGATCGATCTGGTTCTCTAAACTTTCCCCCAGACAACAGAGGAGACAGCCCCGTCATTTCCGGACCCTGCACAAGAAAGGCACCCCCAGCCTGGTTTCTCTTCTTACACAGGGGCATGCTCAGCTGATATAGGGAGGTGTTGGCTGTCTTCAGGTGTTCATTGTCCCAGGTGGTTACTCTACTACTTGGATGAGCTATTAGTCGCAGACCTCTGTCAGACATATATTCAGCTAAGTGTGGTTTGTCTCTGTGCCTTGTGTTCTGCTTGTTGATCTTTTGTCGCATGTCCATGGACCTCATTCTGACCATCCATCCATTTAACCCCTTTGTTCTGGTCCATTATCTTCCTGGTATTTTTACCTTGAACCATTACCTGACTACACCTACACTTTTCCCTCTGTTTATGGTGTACCCTCCTAGCTTATGACTTTGGGCTCCTTGACTATCCCAACACATGGCTTGTCTATGAGAAGTGACTCACACTGGGGATCTGGGTTCAAGTCGCAGCAAGGACAATATTTGGAAGGAGTTTGTAAACTTTCCCTGTGTTTGCATGGGTTTCATCCAGTTTCCTCCCACGCCTAGAGACATGCGGTGAGATTGTGAGTCCCAGTGGGTTTAGTGGCAATAATATGTGTAAAGTGGTGTCGAATTAATGGTGCTATATAAGTGAGTAAAAATAAATGTAATTTTATTTGATTATTTTCTTCATTGGCGAGCAGTGTGTAATGTAAACATATAAGAGAATATACAGTAATGTTACATTTATGAATCGTACAGAAAAAGTCTAGATTGTATGGATATGAGTTGGTTAAACATGGTGGAAGACATGACAGTATGTCAACACTACACTAACCAGTTCAACACCTGTGTTTTGGCCATTGACTGTTAAGTGTGTATTGCAGCATGGAGCTGAGTGATGAGTCTTACACATAACATCAAGGACTAAAAATGACACATGCAAATTGCAATATTGTTTTATGCTGTAAACAATGTAGATTGCTTAAAAAAATACACAGCCCTCAGCAGCCTTTGTGGACTTTTGGTAAGAACATGATTCAGAGGTGACCCCTTTCTAGAAATGAGCAGGGTGTGATACCTTCCATAGCACATGCTGTGGTGCCCTGACTTTCCAGCTGCCTGTGCAGCCATACATCAGGACGCTCCACCACCCATAAAAAAGACACAAACACTTTTAGCCATTGCCTACTATATAAACAGCAGAAACAAATGGAGGAGAAATGATAGAAGGCATAACGTGTAATGTACTGGCTATTATTACTATTATACTGTATTTTGCCACAGTTTTTGGTTGTGCACAATTGCAGCAGTTAGAATTTACATTCTGAAACTTAGGACTTCTAAGATATAGATATGTATGGCAAATTTACTAGAAATGTAAAAATTGTCTTATAGAGTGGAACAAATATATTCACAGGACCCTGGGCTACGTCCTGTGAATCTTCAGTGCAGGAGAGTGCAATTTTTTTCTGAGGGGACTCAAATTTCATCATCCTGGGAACCTCTTGTGATTAAATAGCCCCATGAACATCATGACTAGGCCTCAGAAAGCGACATGAAGTGCATTGCACCACAGCATCATGATATTATGAGGGCCAAGTAATCACAAAAGGTGGTCAGGATCCTGGAATTTCTGTTCTGAGGAAGTTCACTCTGCCTTGGGCCAGCTCCATGGAATATTGACATAGATGCTGAACCAGGGTCCTAAGAATCATTTTACTCTACTGATACATAAATAAATATAAATATATAATAGACATGGTTCCCACCATTGAACCACCTGAAAGAATATATTGATCCATTTCAATTAAAATCTAAAATGAAATATCATTAATTCACACAACATAGAGTCCAACACTGAATACATATTTTTGAATTGTGTCTAAACATTATTTACACATTATTTGAGAGACCTTCTTTAGGGACTAAAACTGATCTTCAAAACGGGAGTTCCTCAACATCTATCCTACTGGACCTGGTCAGGTAACAACTGGCTGCTGACATGTGCATAGCTCCCTGCATTTCTGTACCAGGCCAAAAAGCATGCCCGGCAGTTCAGAGTCGCTTCTCCATTTATTCCACTACTAGATGCAGCAACCAGGCGCCCTCTCATCAGGTAGGATGAAGAACAACTGTTCTACTGATAGTTGTGGGTCCAGGAAGTAAAATATGGACATGCCATAAATGTCTAACATTGAAATACCACATTAAAACCATACAATAATTGAGATGCATACCGTATGTAATATTGGTCATCGGACAGTTTTAATGTGTTGTCTATGGTTTTCTCTGCATTCAATATGTATATATTGTTCTCCATCATCATTGGTTGACAAACAATTTGATATAAATGTTTTAATTATTAGGAGATTACATAATATTTGCTCCCACACTATTGACTGGCTCTAAGTGGAAAATGAGCTGGCTTGTTCTGTTCACTTGGTGTTGGACCTATAGTGGGATGTAGCAAAGAGCAAATTGGACATAGCTCAACAGAGAGGGTGCTGTTGGGTTCCTGTGTGGCCACTTTCCATGCCGGTACTCTGTTGGAAAACAATGGTTACAGTGTTGCATCTCTGTGTGAAATGGCAATTTGGCATAGATGGTAAAATGTATACCAAGAACCTTGTGCTCATGCCTAAAAGGTGTTTTACACATTATCTTTATTGCAACAAATATATTGGGGGACATGATTTTTCTGAACATAACGTAGAAATGATCTCCTCATTTGTAAGGTATAGATTGCACAGCACTCCTGGTCTCATTGGCAGCTGGTGGAGACCTATCTATCAGCTTTCTCCAATTTCTCAATTGGTGGAGACTGATAAACAGGTCTGGTCACAAATTCCTTTATCAAGTTGCATTTTATGAGGAGTTCTGTGTCTGTGAAGAAGGCTGGTGTTTCACAAAGAAGAACAGCTTGTAATATCTCTATATTAATAATTGCCACAATGTCTGTTTGCACATCAACGTCCACCTGCCGTAGACATACACTTCCGAAAAAAATTCAAATGCACGGTAGAGCACACGTTCGCTCTGCCTTCACCATTGCGGTATATTGGCCCCGTCGACACATGCGTCCGGACCACATTTTGTGGGGGATTTGTGGGGACACATAACATAAAGTGAAAGCACCCTAAAGGCCATCTTTTGCAGGTTAATGGACAATAAATCATTAGACATGATACAAACTATCTCTCTACCAGAAGGAAAAATAAAACTCTCTCATACTACCCAAATCAGGAAACCAATGCCTTAGGCTGGTTTCACACTTGCGTTTTGATCTGCAGCGTTTGTACCACTAAAAAACGCATGCGTTTTTTTTCCTATGTTTAACATTAAAAACGCATGCATTTTTTTTATACGCGTTTGGTCACGTTTTTGAACGCATGCTTTTTTTGCTGCATGCGTTCATTTGCAGAAATGCAACATGTAGTAATTTTCAGAGGCATTTTTTTTACGCATAAAAACGCATGCGTTCGTATGCGTTTTTTTGCGGCAAAAAATGCATTGGAGTCAATGGAAACGCATGCATTTTTTACATACATGCATTTGCATGCGTTTTTAAACGCATGCGTATCAATTAAGATAAGGATGTCTAGACACTGATAAGCCACCCCCTAGCTTCAAGGTGATAAAAGGGAGCTTGGAGGAAGTTTCAGGACACTTCTCATCAGACTCTGAAGAAGACAAGACACTGTCAGGCCGCATTTTGGAGGACAAGACCCAAATCAATGTGAGTATATCCTAGCCAATGCCTTTATTTTCTATTTTTTGGCTGGACATGTCCTAATTTCTTCCATTTATTTCTTTCTACATGCATCAGAATGTCTTCTGCGGAGTCTTCATCTGAGGAGGAGTACCAGCCACGTGAGTCGGAAGTGGAGCACGTCAGTGAGGTGAGTGTTTGCCTCGTCAGATTGGTAAGTATTCACTGTCACATCGATACGTGTGACAATTTGATTTTTACTTTATTTTAGAGCACTTCTACTGAGGCACAGACCGGGCAGGAGCAGCGGAGTGAAGGTCTGGTGGGAAGACGGCAGCGGGTATGTATACAAGGCTGACTGTCCTCATTGTAATATTCTTGAATCTTGCTTTCTTTACACTCGTATTTCTTTAAATTTTTCTTCTGGAATCCTTTAGTATGTTGACTTTCGTATTCATGCCATTTCTCAGCATCTGTTCTCTTTCTTTTCCTTATGTGATTGAGCAAACTTTAATTAATTTCTTTTAATTTTAGGTTTCACGACGGGACGATGACCGTATTGACAACGACTTCCTGATAACCCTGGTCCAGGAGCGAGTTCCATTGTGGGACAGCCGGGATCCACAGCATGCAATGAATAGCACGCTCCGCCGTTTATGGAGTGAGGTGGCACAAGCGTTGTGGGATGGCTGGGACAATGCCCCGCCACGGGCCCGTAGTGCATTTGGTAAGTATTGCATTGCAGTGTGAAGCAGCAGAGACCTTGGCCGTGCTCTCTTGACTGTGTGTGATGAAAGAAACTCTTCGGAGTTTCTTTCATCACACATAGTTGTCTTTGCACGGCCAAAAGTCCATTTACTGATCATTATATTTTCTTTTTATTTAACAGTGGACAAACTAAGAACACGTTGGCGTTCCATGAAGGACCGCTTCAACAAGGACCTTCGCGAAGAGAGTCGTGTTGCCAGTGGTTCAGCAGCAAGGATCAGACCGTACAAGTACCATCGTGTGCTGTCATTTTTAAGACCGGTCCTTCTCATGAGAACGTAAGTATTTCTCACATGCTTTCGGTTGTATTGCATTGACATAATATGTATTTTTAAATTCCACAGGATTTAGCGTCTGTTTATTTTTTGGTTTTAATTTTCTGTTTCCTTTTTTCACAGCACACACAGCACGACTGTCGCCCCAGGTTTTGGAGCGGTCCTTCAGCCGGCAGCCACGGACCCGTCCCAGCCATTCAGCTGCGCAGCAGCAGGTGGGCCTTCCACACTTACTGGAGACCAGGGAGCTGGCCCATCAGGGCTTCCCTTTTCGCAGTCCTCTTCCACTGCACCATTTTTTGCGGGCACATCCCGGCAGCGACAGAGGGCTTCGGACAGGTCACTCATGCCCGAGTTTTTGCACTTGAGCTCGGTTTTACATGAAGCAATCAAGGCTTTAGGTGACCGAATGGATGTGTCTCATAACCTCTTAAATTGCCGTATCCAGGAGGTCACCAAAAGCCTTGATCAAGTTAAAGCCGACCTCCAGAGGCCAGCTCATCATTTTTTCAACCAAATTGAGCAGGGCATGTCGGAAAACCTTAGCCCTGATCTCCAACTCAGTGTGATGCAGGCCTGCAATGCTGCTTTTGTGCAGGCTATGCAGCAGAGTCGCAATTTACAGCAGACAGTGGCGGCATATCCAACTGTGCTGTCACTGTCACGATTAACCTACATTCCTACCTCTGCTGCATACCACTGCACGGCCACCTCAATTCCTTCCACAGGTGGACTCCACTACAGCGGCAACACCATTACGAGTGCTGTTGGACATCCCACCGCTACCACCGTGAAAACCGCTGCTCCGGCTTGGACCTCCTCCACTGACACCAGGATGCCGCGGGACCCTGGCGTGGCTTTTCAGACCGCCCCCCCGATGCAGCAGGACCCAGGCATGGCTTTCCGGCAGGACCCCCCCAATGCAGCAGGACCCAGGCATGGCTTTCTGGGCAGGACCCCCCCCCCCCGATGCAGCAGGACCCAGGCATGGTTTTCCGGGCAGGACCACCCCCGATGCAGCAGGACCCAGGCATGGCTTTCCGGGCAGGACCACCCCCAATGCAGCCAGACCCAGGCATGGCCTATCGGGCCGGCCCCACCACGATGCATCAGGACCCTGGCAGGGCTTTATGTTCCCCCCAATGATGCAGCAGGACCCTGGCAGGGCTTTATGTTCCCCCCCAACGATGCAGCAGGACCCTGGCAGGGCTTTATGTTCCCCCCCCCACTACGACGCAGCAGGACTCTGGCGCAGCCGAGCGATCATCCAGCACAATGGACTATGACACAGTGCAGCCGGACCCTGACGTGTCTCCCGCCACCACGCTACAGCATATGAGCCCACCAAGACGTCCCCCTACCAGGCAAACCCAAAGAAAAACTCATAAAAAAAAAAACTCTTAGTATTCCTCCCCCATCACCTACCGTGTGTCTGTATTGTCAGTTTTTTCTCACCCTTCCAGTGAGTCTCAAGCCTCTCATGTGTCAAGCCCCATCCCTGAACTTCCAGACCCTTCCAGTTTCATTGCCCCTTCTCCTGCCACCTCTGCGTCGTCCACGGTTAGCCAGGCATCAGTTCTTCACACCCCCCGTTTACAACACTCTACCCCAAGCCGTCGCGGTACCAAAAAATAAGTTTTACAATTTGTTAACTAAATAAAAATTTTTTAATTTGCCACAATTATGTTTGGTTTATTGTGTCTATCGCCGCCGGCAATACACACCGTGCGCCAAGAAACTTCGACATACACGTATTCTTTGGGCCACAACATATCTCCATTAGTTAAAAATACAAGACTGCAGCTATATGTGTCTTTAGTATTGAGATATGAGGTGGCCCAAAAAATATAACATTTATTTCTATACTCTTTTTTTGTATATGCCTAGTGTGACAGTACGAAGAGAATATGGTGAATATACAAGGCAGTTATCAACTCAATGGGTCAGGTGTCCAAAAACTCATAAGTTAGGACACCTGACCTATTGAGTTGATAACTGCCTTGTATATTCACCATATTCTCTTCTTTATACCTAATCTATTACACACCAATTGAGGTTGTCTCACGCTACATATCTATGCTCGCCTGCCCAGGTGTAAGAAATTGTGAATTCATGACCCTGTATATGTTTATCATGAATTAATTATTTCTGACACTTGACTTGATGAGTATAGATAGCGTGACAGTGATTGTCTCAGTCTTGACGCAATGACGTCAACAAGCTTACCAATAAATCAACATGGTTGACATTATTAGAAATATGTGGCCAGTGTTTTATATCATTATTTGTAAACCAAAATAGGGAGTGAAACAATAAGAGGTCAATTATGATATTAAAATAATAACTATTACCTCTGCCTCTATCACCCACTCCTGGTTTTGGATTACAAAAAATGATATTACATACATATGTACTGGCCGTTTTTGGACAACCTTTGTTTGGAGAGGAAAAAGATAGGAGACACGGTAAACACAACCAACACTAAAGTTTATTAATTTGAAATATTTTTTATCATTGTAGAAAATTACTGGTAAAGATAAAGATACAACAGGACATTTATACAACATTGTCCTGCCATGATACACGTCCAATATCTGAAACAAAATAGGCCGCAAATTGGTCCCGCATGAGACCAGCGGCTGCAGTTGACCGCAGCTGGTGATGCTGAAAATCAGGCAGTGGGTGGGCAACTGGTTCATCCAGTTTAATGTGGGGTCGCTCCTTAGTAATTATGTAATTGTGGAGAACCACACAGGCTTTGACCACCTCATCGACTATTTCCACTTTTAGATTTATGGCTGTTGCAAGAATGCGCCATTTAGCAACCAGAATGCCAAAGGTACACTCTACTGTTCTCCGAGCCCTGGTCAGTCTGTAGTTGAAGATCCTTCTAGTGAGGTCCAAGTCCCGACTGGAATATGGCTTCAGCAGATTTTCACACATCTGGAAGGCCTCATCCGCAACCATAACAAATGGCAGCGGTGGGCCTTGAGTGTTGGGGAGAGGCTGTGGAGGAGGAAAATTAAAATTGTTGCCATACACACGACGGCCCATATCCGAGCTCTTGAAAGTCTGGGAATCATTGCCACAACCAAAAGCTCCAATGTCCACGGCAATGAAGTGACAGTCCGCATCAGCTATTGCCATGAGCACTACAGAAAAATATTTTTTGTAGTTGAAAAACTCCGATCCGGTTCTGGTAGGTTTGATAATGCGGATGTGCTTTCCATCCACCGCCCCTAAACAGTTTCGCGCCACATGTCCACGGTGGGTACTGGCATAAACTCCTCATGGAGTACATTCCATAAAGCCCGACAGGTGTTCACAACTATTCCGGACAGGGTGGATATTCCAAGCCGGTGTTGAAAGTGGAGGGAAGATAAACTCTCCCCTGTGGCAAGAAATCTAGAAGAAAAACACAAACAAAAAACAACATTACAATCTACTCTTTTTATGGTGTGGTTAAAAAGAAAAAGAAAGAGGAAAACACAAAAAAAACTTGTCAGAATAAACAAAATAGGGACTGTCATTGGTTTAGATTTTGAACGTACCTTAATGTCACCAGCAGACGTTCCTCGGGTGGAATCGCTCTACGGAGCTGGGTGTCATGCCGCCGTATGGCTCCTTGTACACGAGACAGCAAATCCCGGAACGATTCTTGCGACATTCTCGTGTACTCCTGGAATTTCTCCGGGTTGGCATTCAGCTTGGCATAGAGCGTGTGATAGGCTCCACGGCTCTCACGCACTTCTATTATGGGGTGTCTCCAAAAACACCTACGTTGTCTCCTTCTCCATCTTTCGCGGTTTCGGTCTTGCTCCTAAGCAAAAGCCCAGGCCAGAAAAATCTTGAAGCTGAAATCCAGGTTGAAATAAAAGCTCTCCATGCTAAGATCCATCATGACACAGGAAACAGTAGCAAGCTGTTAACAATTCAGTAGCCCTAGGGTCTATATATAAAGAGCCCATCATATACGCCCTCTCTATTCCCATTGGTGGTGTCAGGTTATCTTTGTTTGGCTCCTGTGATATTTTTGGAATTGTGCAAAAAAATGCAAACGCATGCAAAACCGCATGTAAACGCATGTAAACGCATGTAAATGCTGCGTTTTTTAAGACGCATGCGTTAATGCATGCGGCAAAAAACGCAGCGTTGACACGCGTTTACATGCGTTTTTGTATGCATTTGAAATGCGTTAAAAACGCATGCAGATCAAAACGCAAGTGTGAAACCAGCCTTAGTTAGCATCAAGCATAATGAGAATGGGACAATGGTGTCTACAAGTTAGCATATCTGTTCTTGCTGATAACTCAAAACATGTTTCAATGTGTTAGGGTCTGTTGAAGTCTCTCTTCAAACCAGAAAATATATATTCTCTTCAAACTTCTGCAAAATATTAACAAAGAATTTGAGAAAGGAAGAAAACACTTGGAACTCAATCCTTGTCCTTTCTACAAAGGCAACTGCCTGGGTGTTATAAAACCTTCACTTTGATTTACTTCATTGCTCCCATGTCAACAGTTCATTAACCACCCTTGTAAAATCAAAGTCCCGTCAATGATTTGCAGAAGATTTTTTTTCTATTCTTTCAGGCCAACAATCATCTTGTCTGACAATACAATGCAATCAGATGAAAAGGAGCAAACATATTCTTAATATTCCATCTTTTTACAGCTATCAGTTTGGTAGAACATAACATAAAGAGATCATATCTTTACAGCAATAATTAAGAAGACATTAAGGCTTCTCCACTTCTTGCCTTAAGCATTCTTTGTCTTTTAAAAGATACATTTTTTCTATCAGCTTGATGTAATTCAGAATATTTAACAACTGTTTCAAGGTTGCAAATGTACAGTGTTGAAGGAAAAGTTGACTTAGCAGTGAATATCTGCTGCCTTTTCCTTGATCTAAAGTGCACAGTAGTTACTTCAGGTTTAGCACTTGGGTCTTAAGAGGGTGTAGGATGATGCAGTGTGTTTTACCATTTATTTGCACTCTCTCTGATGAGGTACTATCATACAATGTGCATATTACTAATACAAACACATTACAGTGTGCTGCCCATTTATTAGTGCATACATTGGCCATAATGCAGTGGATATAAAAAGTCTGCATACCTGTTTAAATGTCAGGTTTTGTCATGTAAAAAAACATACCAAGAAGAATCATTTTCCACCTTTAATGTCACCCATAATCTGTACAAATCTGTTAAGAAATAAACTGAAATCATGTTGAGGGATAAATAATAACAAAGCTTAAATAATGTGGTTCTGTAGGTGTGAACAGACACTTTTAATTAGTTTTGAGGTTGTGCTCAGAATTAGTCAATAACATTTAAACTCATGTTAGACAGAAGTCAGTGACATTTTCTGAAACTGGATGTTGCTCAAAATTTGACCAAAAAACAACAAAAAAAAATTGGTCTGGGAAGCAGCCAAGAGGGCTACAGCAACATTAAAGGAGATGCGCAAATGTCTGGTAAGTACAGGGTGTGTATTGCATGCGACAATAATAATAATCATCTTTATTTTTATATAGCACCAACATATTCCGCAGCTCTTTAAACACATTATCATCTCTGTCCCCGATGGGGTTCACCATCTAAATTCCTTATCAGTATGTCTTTGGAATGTGGGAGGAAACGGGAGTATCTGGAAGAAACCCACGTGAATACGGGGAGAACATACAAGCTCCTTGCAGATGTTGTCCTTGGTGGGATTCTCTAGTATTCTTCATGTGCCTGGCCTGTGGGGTAGGGTGGCAAGATGGAAGCATTTTTTCTTACAAAGAAAAACACTCAAATCTGGCTTTGATTTACCAAAACCTACAATAATTCTTTCAGAATCATGTTGGAAAATGTGTTATGACTGATGAGAACAAGGTTGAACATTTTGGCCATAATTCCAAAAGTAATGTTTGGCAAAAAGTGAATACTGCACACCCACAGTGATACATAGTGGAGTTGCATTATGTTTTGGGGCTGTTCTTCAGCAAATGTACCTGGGGCTTTAGTCAGGATGGAGGGAAATATGAACAGTTCCAAATATCTGTCAATTTTGCAACAAAACTTTCAGGCCTCTGCTAAATAGCTGAAGAGTAATTTCTCCTTTCGGCATGACAAACGCCCTAAGCATGCCTTTAAATCAACAGAAAAAATGGCTTCTTGAAGAATGATCAAGGTTTTGGAATGGTCCTGCCAAAGCCCAGATAAGAATCTAATCAAAAATCTGTGGGTAACTTGAAGAGAACACAATCTGACAGATTTGGAGAGCTACTCCAGGGAAAAGTGGACCTAGATTGTCAATTTTAGATATACCATGCTCATAGACTCTTACTCAAAAAATCTGACTGTTGTTATAAATTCAAAGGGTACTTCAAAAAACATTAGTTTAAAGATGTGCATATTTATGCAACTACATTATTTACATGTTTTAATTTCTTTTTCCTCCCGAAAAGATTTCAATGTATTTTCCAATTGATTTGCACAGATTATTTAGATTGTGAGCCCCAGTGGTGATAATGTGTGCAAACTGTAAAGCGCTGCGGAATATGTTAGCGCTATATAAAAATGAAGATTATTAAGATTATTGATTATATTTTCCTGTATTACAAAGCTTATACAGTGTTGCTATCACCATACACTGCAAAAATACTTTAGGGTACGTGCCCACGATCCAGAATGGCAATGTTTTGGACACAGATCACCTGTGCTGCGTCCAAAACTCTGGATTCTAGATTACAAACACAGTGGATGGGATTTATAGAAATCCCATGCCCACTGTGCTTCTATTTGGCGCTGCGTAGTCTCAACCATAGCCATTCATTAGATGTGGTAAATCCACATCGTTAAATGAACATATGTAGATTAGTATGCAGTGTTTGGGATGCAGCAAAAATACACTGCTTCCAAAACCCTGCAATATTCTGATCATGGGCACATATCCTTATTGTGCAATATTCATGTAGCAGTGCCAAGCAGACTGTGCTCCAATAATGTCTGCATACAGTGACTGAATAATAGCACCTTAGATTGCAGCTAATGTTCCCTCAATCCATTCCAATAGATTTGTTTTCTTGAATTATCATCACTTAATTAACTGTATAACATCTTGAATTTTGTATCTTTCTTTTTTGTTTCTGCATGTTACCGTTTTGCTATACTACTTTTTACTTTTTTTCTGTGGGGTGTTATCCTTATTTTTTGTATGTTTTATTAAATTTATATAATAAAACATTTAAATGAATTTACTCCATATATCCGCTCAAAATAAAAACAATATATTTGTAAGTTAGCAATATTGGTATAAAATACGCCCATCCTTTTTATATCTAATGTCCATATCCCAATTATTGATGCAAATCACAAAACCAAGTGGAGAGTCACAGCAAATATTTTACAATGATTTTCACTCTAATTCATATGGCCGAGAAGAGAAATAAACATATTTCTCTCTTTTTCCTCTGTAGTTATAACTAGTAGACAGTGGTAATTGATGGCTATGTCTGCAGATGCCATAGATATAATGCAGGAGGCTCTACAGACTGTACTTCCCTCTTCTACGACCGACCGGATTACAGTGAACATTGAACAGGGGTCCCTTGTTCTAGTAATTGGCGGTAGTCCCAATGTTTTGAATACTGGCAATTTAAAACTTATCATCTACTATGTGGAACATTAACTAATGTTAGGATTAGAATATAACTCTTTTCTTAGATTGGAGTAATCTTCAGCGACCCCGCTGGAGGAACCACACTACATACTTGCAATTTTCTCTTGAACATCTCTTGTTCACATCCTAAAAAAGGTTTTGTATGGTGACAGCCATTGATAATTGCTTTTAGTCATGCTCTTATCACATGCTCCATTACTGTTTGTGCTTAACATGGAGGAAGTCAAGGTGAAGAAAATTCCTCATCTCATCCAAAAATCTGGTCTGTGAGAAATGAGATCCAGCTATCCTCTGCCAGAAAGAAACCTGTGTTCTTGCACTTTCACTTCATCAGTTGAATATTGAACAGTAGCGCAATATTTGGCCTTCTTTACTATCAGATACAACCAATCTTAAGTGTCACAGATGGTGAAGAAGAAGGAAAGCAGTGTTTATGCAATATCACAAAGTTCAGAGACAGCTGCTTCACTAGTTTTTAACAGGTCATTTGATCTTATGAACCTTAGGGTACCGTCACACAGTGAAATTTTGATCGCTACGACGGCACGATTCGTGACGTTCGAGCGATATATCTGTGACGTTCGAGCGATATCGCAATGTCTGACACGCTCCTGCGATCAGGGACCCCGCTGAGAATCGTACGTCGTAGCAGATCGTTTGAAACTTTCTTTCGTCGTCTAGTGTCCCGCTGTGGCGGCATGATTGCATGGTGTAACATATATCGTATACGATGTGCGCATAGTAACCAACGGCTTCTACATCGCACATACGTCATGAAATTATCGCTCCAGCGTCGTAGATTGCAAAGTGTGACAGCAGTCTACGACGCTGGAGCGATATTGTTACGACGCTGGAGCGTCACGGATCGTACCGTCGTAGCGATGAAAATTGCACTGTGTGACGGTACCCTTACACCCTAGCCTGAAGATAAGGAGGGTGTCCAAAAAGGAAAAAAAAACATTGGCTTTTGAGCTCTGCTTCTTGTCGCGGCATATCTATTACACTGTTCAGATTGTTAGTAAATGGATAGATGGAAAATACACATTACATTTACTGTAAATCCATTGTTTCAGATCAAGAGCATGAGGAAAGCTCAAATGTCTATGTGTTAGAATTTTTTCTGCTGACAGTTAAGGATGAGCCAACCAGAATGATATAGATTGAGGTCTGGACCAAAAACCTACTATCTGTTTAAGGACACAAAACACGGACTTCTCCTTGAAGTCCATGTTACTGTTTGGGTTCAGCAGCCCGAGCATCTGTTGTTTCCCATGCTGTCATCAGTGTAACAGAACTAGAAACACTGGCTCTGATCATGTTTTGCAAACACTGCCTCCTGCTGATACTGGCAGTATCACTTGGTGGTGCTGAATGTTGTGGCGTGCTCATGAAATTTGGCCACATTTAGGCCATGCTAGGCCTCTTCCAAGGTCGTGGTGGTGCCCCAACTGTATTGGTGACTTCATCTTCCGCCTTTGCCTTGTTGATCCACTGACCCACCGTTGTTAGGTGGGAAAGCCATCATTAGTTTCTATACAAGCATCTGCTTGTATTGATGCATTTTTAGATGCCTCTTTACTGACTGAAGCAATGATGGTATGTTGTCCTGTAGCGGAAATTTAGCAGGGTGGCCATCCAGTAATCTGCAATTTTAACCCTACAGGCAACTCGACTGTCATTGCGCAGGCACTGCAGTATGCATAAGCTCGTGTGCGCCAGGCTGCCCAGAGGCAATGACAGGCTGTTCTTGGTAGGAGATCTTTCGTCTGTGTCCTCACTATCCACCCATCCACACTTCAGTGATGCCCATGAGCTGCTCTGAGAGCAACCCTGCTTTGAACACGGCAGTTGCTCCTACTCCTCCTCATCCTCCTCATCCTCCAAAACTTATGTTGAGGACAGACCTGATAATGTTGCAAATGGTCCCTGTTCCTCCTGCTCCAGTTTTTTCTCTCCCACTTTGTCATGCATCATTGTCTGTACTGTTGTTTCCTGCAGACAAACAATTGGCATCGTAATGCTGATGATGGTGTCATCAGCGCTGGCCATGTTGCTGGAATATTCAAAGCAGCACAACACGGCACACACACGTCCCGCATGGACAGTAAGCCCAGTCATTGGTGGTGAAGTGTGGTTGTTCTGCAGAGCGACTAAACCATGTATGCTGCAGCTGAAAGTGTGCAATTGCCTGCTACTGCTCGCAAAGCCTCTTCATTATAAGTAGGGTGGAGTTCCACTTTGTTGGTACTTCGCATATGAGGTGGTGAGAATGAAGAGAGAAGTCATGCTGCAAATCAGACAGGCGACCAGTAGCAAGGTGAGAACGCTGAAAGTGTGCACACATTGCCTGCACTTTCACCAGCCAAACAGACATATCTGGGTAATTTTTGAGGGAATTCTGCACCACCATATTAAGAACATGTGCCAGACAAGTTATGTGCTTCAACTTAGCTAGGCCCAGAGCTGCAACAAAATTTTGCCCGTTATCTTACACCACCAGGACAGGCTTGAGGTGCACCAACACCAACCACTCATCTGTCTGCTCTTTGATCCCAGTCCACAGCTCCTGAGCACTGTGGGTTCTGTCCCCAAAACAGATCAGTTTTACAACCACCTGCTGTCGTTTCCCCTTGGCTGAGCTCAAGTTGGTAGTACAGGTTTTACTGCACACCTGATTTTGTTCGCCACATGAGTGGGAAGGGCAAGGATAGCCACCTGGTGAAGTAGTAGCAGCTGGGAACATTGTACTGTTGGACAGCGAGTAATTTTGAAATGCTGTGTTTGGCAGTGGAGCTGCTGAGGTGAGGAGTCACTCAGCAATGGGGAACATAGAGAGGTGAGTATTGTATTTATTTTTAAATCAGTGAGTATGTGGTGGCAAAAATAATGGAGGACAATAGGGGATGCATTATACTTTTATGGGACAGCATTATTCTCTTATGGGGGCTGAATCATATGGATGAGCCATTTCTGGGGCAGGTGAGAGCTGATATTATTAGTCTGGATGGGGAAAATAACCATGGCCCTTTCCTAGGCTATTAATATCAGCTCGCAGTTTCATGTTTAGCCTTTCGTGGTTGTTGAATATAGGGGCCCCCATATCTTTCTCCCCTATAATAACCAGTAGGCTAAGCAAACAGCTATGAGCTGATATTAATAGCCTGGGGAATATTTGTGGATATTGGCCAGAATATTAACATCAGTCCCCAGCCATCAGCTTCAGCTGGTTATGAAAATTAAGGGGACTCTTGGCTGTTTTTTTCATTTTTTTTATTTATTAATAAATATAGCAAAATATACACCCAAGGTAACCTTAGTTCACAGCCTCCATGTGGTACAGCAGCTGGAAACTCCAGTAACCTTAAATTGTCAATCAAATTTTCCCATGAGGTTCAAATCTGAGCAGTGGATATCGCAGACTGACACCTGGTGCTGCAGGATGCAGTTTTTTCATTGTGGGACCTTCGGATTATCTTATTGTCAGACAGGAATATGGTGTTTTATTATTTTTAATTTTACAGTAATAAATAGGTGAAAAAGATTGGGGAGTGTTTCAAATTAAGGAATCTGTGTTTTTTATTTCAAATAAAGGACTTTTCTCTTTATCTGTGTTTTTATTACATTTGACTAAGGGGTTAGTAATGAAGGTGTCTTAGACGCCTTTCCATTACTAACTTCTGGGCTTGATGTCAGGTGACATTATAAACCTGACATCAACCCCACAAATATTACCCCACTTGTCAGCGCACCAGGGAATCTAATAGTTGCGCCTTTTCTGGGGTGGCTGCGGGCTGCAACTTTTAGGCTGGTCGGTTCAATATCCATGGCGCCTTCCCAGTTTGAGAATACCAGCTCCCAGCTGTCTGCTAACGAACTAACCCACAATCAGAACTGGTGTTTCTCACGCTGTCATTCAAATGACAGCGTGGAAACCACCAGATGTTCAGGCCTCCCATTCATTTGTATGGGGTCCGGGTTCAGGTTTGAGTTTAAGTAAAGTTCTGGTACCCTAAAAAACTTTTTTTTAAATGTTCGGTCAAACTCGGCAGACACAAACATCCACAGGTTCACCCATCGCTATTGACAGTCACTGTGAAATATACATTTTCAAATGTGATTACCATTTCAATCCAAATATACCTTCAGTTGCCTCAATATTCCATTTCCTAGATTTATTTGTATACATTGGTTTAGATAGAGTAAGATTGTAAGAAAATTAGCAATCGAGGCTTGTTCTCCAAATGTAGGTAATAATTGACACTGACAACTCATACTTTACATAAATCTACAGTTCATTATATGCTTGGACAATGTCTTGAATTATAGTAGCAAAATTAGATTGATAGAGAAGAGCTTTGATCTCCTATATTTTATAATCCAAGTAGAGCCAAAAAGAAGAGAATAAGAAGGTGTTCTCCTCATGTTGAGTAACCTACACAGAACAGAAGTCATAAATCATGGGAGATAGGAGATAGGATATTAGGATGTGGAAGCTAAATCAAAAACATTTGCAGGTTCTGTTTCTTTCAGAAATGTCCAAAATGTAGCAATTAAAGCACATGACTAAACTGTGAAACCTCAGATTGTAATAACCATGACTACAAAATGAGCTATGTTTCTGCAGTTGATTTTAATAGCAGATGGTACTTATCCTGCTTTAGCCAGTATAAGGGAAATTTGGGTAAGTTCCCATGCTTTATTATTATGCTTTGCTTGTACAGTATAGTATTCCACAGCACTTTACAGACATTATCATCACTTCTCCCATTGGGGCTCACAATCCAAATTCCCTATCAGTATGTCTTTATAGTTTGGGAGGAAAGCCATAAAACCCAGGAAGAACATACAAAACTCATTATAGATGTTGTCCTTGAAGGGATTTGAACCCAGGACCCCAATGCTGCAAAACAACAGTGCTAAGATTGTGAGACTTCGCGGGCAGGGTCCTCTCTCCTCCTGTACCAATTATGACTTGTATTGTTTAAGATTATTGTACCTGTTTTATTATGTATACCCCTCCTCACATGTAAAGCGCCATGGAATAAATGGCGCTATAACAATAAATAATAATAATAATAACCACTGAGCCACCGTGCTGCCCAATGATGGCAGCAGTATTTGTTCCATTTTTGATACTGTACATTTTCTGCTGCATTTATGCATCAATTGGTTAAATTAGGCTATTTGAGTTTTTCTGCATTGCATTCTTTTAGCGAGTTATTTAATTGCATTTTGTATTTGAGAGTTTTTTGTCTTTTTAATACATCACGATTGTAATGAAAAACCTTATTTTGGAGACTTCCTGTTTCCTAGCTCTGTTAAAACTTCATTGAGAAAGGTGCCTGCATATTTATGCTATTTATTTATTTTTGTAGCAAAAACACAATAAAACTCATATTAGTTTTTTTTTTAATCTGGGGATTTTCCTCACCTCATTCAAGTCTTTGGTGAAAATTCCCAAATAAAACGATTATTTACCGCAACTGAAATTGACATATTGCATATATCAAATTCACACCTCAGGTTAGTTTGCAAAGCATTAAAACAAAGAACAATCGACATGTGATTTTTAGAACTCTGATACAATATACTGTAAATACAAAAAAGAAAGCACCCTACACTCGTTATATGAACTAAGCCTAACATGCCAGCCATTCAGACAATTTGCAATACTTGGACCTCTCTTATCCACTAGAGCAGGAACTGCCTTTTTAAAGCATCTTCATTCTGACTTATAACGGAGGGACCCAAACCTCAATACCATCCAATCGCCCTAAAGTCTTCATAAGACAATCCATTTAACTGTTAAGCATTGCACGTGTCTTAGTTAAAAAAATCTTGTGGGTTTATTTCTCAAGTGATTTGTAAATTATTTCTGCTGATCTATTTCTCTTTTTAGAATGAAAATACAATAAGAACATCTGATCTGGTCAAATATTTCCGAGACCTCGGTGAACAGTCAGTTGCCTTATAAGGACAGACAATAAAATGCAGACACAATGTATTTCTAATTAGCAAGTAGGAAAAAACTATTATTTCCCTCATTTGCCCTATGAGCTTATTTTTTCTTTTGGAATAAACACCACAGCTGTAACTTATACAGCATATCCATTACAATGGATGATGACATAAATCAACTCTACATTAGTAATTGTGTTTTATTGGCCACCCGGTAGAGTTTTCTGTCTCCAGTTTATTCATTTTTATTACCTTAACCATTTTATTACCTTAACCATTTTCAATCTTAGGCTTATTTGCATGTTTGCAGTTATTTATATTAGGAAATGAACATAAACCGAATTGCTGTCATGATGAACAGTAGACTTCTATCTGATTCAGTAAATATCCGGATTTTCCTTAATGGTGAGTGATTTGCAGACGCTGTTAATGTGCTTGAAGTTTGTTTAGTAATGGAGTAAAGGCATAATGTTTAGTGAGAGTAAAGTGTGAGTTGCTTTTGGCTAAATCCCGCCATTGACCTCAATGGAAGATCCAGTGCATATGCTTTATGCTTTCTCTAGGAAGGGGTGAAAAGCCATCAACAACCATTATATATTCTAAGATATATATTAATCAGACACCAACACCGGTGTAAAACTTCACACTAACAGACAACACTGCAAACATAGAAGTAGTCAGTGTTGTGAAATTCATCCCCTCAGGCGCCAGTGAGACGTGAATGCAAAAGGTTTTATTACTGTGATGCTAAGAATCATTCAAGATCAACATGTATTTGTTGATGTTATGACTTCCCAAATTTGAGATAAAAAAAAAAATATTTTTCCAATGTGAATTAAACTGTGCTGATAATTGTAAGTTGTTAGAAAGAGCTACTAGTTTTCTAAACCTCGACCTGAGGGTAAAATAAAACAGTTTTCCGACTTGGACCATTATGTAGGTTTTATGCAAGTTTAGAAGTAACAAGTTAACTTAGGAATATATTCTGGTTTCACACTATATATTATTATATACTGCTTTAGAATATATTGCTTTTATATAAAGAGTATTGTCATCCATAGTAAGCAGAGTTCCTTACTTTTTTTTAGATTAAAAAATCCGCAGAGGATCAAATTTGAGTCAAATTTCCTGAAATTCACAGCTTTTTGAAAATTTGAATGTCCTGTAATTCAATTCATGAGGATATCCAGAAAATAACCTGACACCATTTCACACTCTTGTCAAATAACAATCTTTAGACTACATTAGTCCAAAACACCTTAAAAACCAATTGTTCTGGAAAAGTTAATGTAATATCTTTTTCTCTGAAGAGTAAATTTGCATATTAAATTTAAATATATAAATAAGCCTCCTTACCTTGACAAGCCAGAGCTGGTATGCCACTCCCCACAATGAGAAACCTTACCCCTTAGACTCCAGTCCAGAGCTCTCACCTAGCCAAATTAGTTCTCATGCTTCGCACTGACGAGGGCCAACAGCCCGAAACACCGTGTCTGTGAATTGAGATATTGATTTGGCTTTTATTCTAAGTCATATTGTACGACTCGTTAAAGGGTTGATTGTGACTTGTAGGATCGCTATTTCCAACAGGTGGCCCTATAGAGTTTAAGTCCTCTTTTTCTCTGAAGAGGCAATTTGCATATTTAAAATATGTCTTGCTTATAAAGAGATAAGCTCTGTAGAGGGACCGAAGAGCAAAAAATAGGGCACTGGTAAAGGATAAGCAGTGGTAGCGCTCACCTGAAGGTGTTGTGGGCATGCACAACACCTATAAAAGCGGGGAAAGCTGCTGCTGTTACCCCATGACTGGAGGAACCTTTTTTTCCAGATGTATAATGACAAAGAAAGAAACTGGCACCTTTAGGGGGTCTGCATTATGGGAATTGCAAATTGGCTTTTATTCATATCAACGTGTTTCTGCACCAGTCCGGTGCCTATCTCAAAGTATAACAAACAAGTAAGAAGGGTACATCAACTGAAGGCTTCAAATTGGAAAAATAGTTCCAAAAAACATAAAAATGCCCATAAAGGGGAGGGGCACTGAAAAAATATGTTGATACAGAGATGGCGGAATGGTTAATAAAATCAAGGAAGAAAAATTTGAACAAAAAGTGGGGAAGGGAAAGGGAGCAGGGAAGGGAAGAAAGTTAAAGCATGATCAAGCAGATTTACGTATATGTAGACAAGTGTGATAAAAAGGATATAAATGGAAAAAGTTATAAGAAATAGATGAAAAGATAGATGATAAAAGAAAAGTAATACAAGTGAGATTGGAACTTGTCTCAAAGTGGGACTGATGTAAGCCAAGACAGGAGATTCATGTAGGATTCTAGGGATTCTATATGAGAATCCAGAGTGAAGTGGAGAAGAGAAAAAAAAATGAATGTAGAGAGATTTTAAATGCTTCTGCTTGAATTAAAACTTAGCAATTGCTCTTAGTGTCTAAAAGAATGGACAGGAGTATCGAAATAAACTGCAGAGAAAACTATGGAGGAACATAAAGGATCAAGATAAATGCAAAAGACAGCAAAAAAAAGTGGGACAAAATAAAGACAAAGAGACAAATCAAACTGTAAAGGAGTAAAGAAACAGCAGTATAGAGAAAATATGTCAAAAGGATATCAAGCGAAAATTTTGATAACTTTTTTTTAGTAGTTAAAAACACCAGAGTGGAAAATAATAAGGGAAAGTGAAAGAAAAAAGTTTGGATAGATATGTGGGGTGTTGGGAAAGGAAAGGGTGGGTCTGATCAAGAAGAATAAAATAAATTGATATGGAGAGAAGTAGCCACATGGATACAAAGTGGAGCTGGTGATATAGGAATATTAGCCCAAGGTAGGGTATTTAAAAAGTGGTAAAGGATGAAGATCTGCTAGTCTTTTTCTTTAACTTAAAAGACAAAGTAGTGAATAAGTGTTTTTTTTCTGGAAACAAATATAAACAAAGTTTGATAGTATACAAGTAGTGGAGTGAGGCAAAAACAATAAAAGCATAAAATAAATCACAACTTGGTTTGTGCACAGAGGAGGTGCTCCAGAGTGTTAGAATGGATATATAAATAGTGGAGACTGTGTGCACAGGTAGAATTAATGCTAATGTGGTGAAGGGAATTAAAATGATAGTAAAAACATAGACATAGTAAAAGGACAGTAAAATAAATATAGTAAAAATAGTGACAAAAGAGCTCAAAATAAAAAAAACCTCAGAAATAAAGTATAAAATGACAATATAACATATATAAAAGTAATAAGGCAAAAAGATGGACGGCACCGCCAGTGCTGCTGATTCCTGTACTGTCAATGTCATACCATACTTCAGGCTTAGCCTTATGACCCCGGGTGCTAGTCCAGGAAAACACAGTGTCATAAATCCTCCAAAGAAAAGCAGATAACACTCACCAGTCTATTGTAAAATATTTAGAATTGAGAGTCCTCAGTGGTTGATACCTTTTAATGGCTAACTGAAAAGATGGTAACAAATTGCAAGTTTTCGAGACTACACAGGTCTCTTCATCAGGCAAAGACTAAAACAAATTCTGAAGAATCACATATTTATGCACAACATAGTATAGGAAAAAAAAAAAAAAGAGGGGAAAAAAAACCATGGATAAGCCAGGTGACATGAAGCAGAATTACCATGGGTGATAAACAGTTACGTCCATAAATATTGGGCCAATTGTAGCCTATTGTAGAAATGGACGTCTGTTTCGCGCCTGCTAGCTCTTCCACGGGTCAATTAGTCAATTGATTGACCTGTGGAAGTGCTAGCAGGCGCAAAACAGTCATCGTCAAGCTTCTGCCCATTCCCGTCCTCACTCCCCCAGCCAACATGCTTTTTTACTGCAAATAAAGGGCAGAATTTCTACAAAAGACCGGTGAGTGCTATCTGCTTTTTTTTGGAGGATATATAAAAGTAAGGTTATTTTATCAGAAAGAGATTTGTGTGAAACAAAACAAAAGATAAAATTGCATTGTTATGATTAAGTGAAAGTAAAAATGACAGAGTATAAAACATGACAAAATGCAAGAATTTAATGTGTAAAAAGGTAAAAATAAGTATGAAAAAGACTCTAATGAAAATAATACATACAGTATGCCCATAATAAGAGAAGAAAGGTGGCACTCACCGTCCATGTAAAACATTCTTTATTTCAAGTGGTTAAAACATTGCTGTGAGAAAATGACTTGGACACTTCATGAACAATGGCCATTTCATGCTATCTGCACTTCAACAGGACCTGTTAAAGTGCAGATAGCGCGAAACAGCCATTGTCCATGAAGTGCCCCAAGTCATTCACTCGCTGCAATGTTTTAAGGACTTGAAATAAATGTTTTACACAGATGGTGAGTGCCAATTTTCTTCTCTTATGATGGACATATGTTCACCTTTTTTCCCAATTGGCACTCGAGGTCCCCTTTTGACCTGTGTTTTGGTACTGTCCCAAAAGGTGAAACTAAGTGGCAGCATTTTGGGATTTGCTGCTGATTTCCTACTATACAATTCTTTGGCTATGAAAATAATACATAGACATGCCATACTCATACAAAAAACGTTTGTGATCTCATTTAGTCCAAGAGGCTTTAAGGTATTCAAACTATAGAGCCAATAAATTTACTTTTTTTTGCAGATCTCTCTCCGGTTAGTGGTTTCAGAGGGCATAAACTCAATTGAAACAATAGAAATTCATGCAGTGTCCTTGCCATGTTCATTGGTACAATACCTGGAGAGACCATGATGCATAAAGCATTTGGTGAATTATAAAGAGAGCTTACTCATTGGTGGTTTATGTTTCTATCGGTACCACAAATGTTGTTTTCTTTAGGAAATACATTCTAAATGTTTTGCTTTGTGAATATGGAGGATGTCCAAATTCAATGTAATTGCCAAATACAAATACATGTGTTCTGTACAGGTCCCATCTTCTCAAACTCGTGCGGCTACTCTTCAAACACTGGAACATAAGGTCTGTTACCACATTTCCACATAGAATATAGTTCTTAAAACACTCATCAATGGCTTGTTTAAGATTATAATTGTCCCCTGTTAGACATACATAATTTAAGACTATATTTTAAAATCCTTTGACATTAACCCCTTCACCCTGAAGCCTCCCCTTCTCCCCGAAGCCTGTTTTCACCTTTAATTGTTACAATTCTCACCACAGTCACTTTATGAGGTCATAACTCTGGAACCGTTAAACAGATCCTGGTGATTCTGAGAATGTTTTCTAGTGACATTTTGTACTTTTATCATAGTTATAAAATTTCTTTGATATGACTTGCATTTATTTGTGAAAAAAATGGAAATTTGGCAATTTTCAAACTTTTAATTTTTATGCCCTTAAATCAGAGAGTTATATCGAACAAAATAGTTAATAAATAACATTTCCCACATGTCTACTGTACATCAGTACCATTATTGAAATACAATTTGTTTTTGTTAGGAAGTTATAAAGGTTAAAATTTGACCAACGATTTCTCATTTATACAAAATTTGCAAAACCATTTTTTTTAGTGATCACATCACATTAGAAATGACTTTGAAGGGCCTATATGACAGAAAATGCCCAAAAGTGACACAATTCTAAAAACTGCACCCCTCAAGGTACTCAAAACCACATTCACATTCAAGAAGTTTATTAACCCTTAAGGTGCTTCACAAGAATTTTTGGAATGTGGATTGAAAAAATAAACATTTACTTTTCTTTCACAAAAAATGTCCTTTAGACCTAATATTCTTTTACTTTTGCAAGGGTAACCTCTAAAAAATAGACCATACAATTTGCTGTGCAATTTCTCCTGAGCATGTCGATACCTCATATGTGGGTGAAAACCACTGTTTGGGCGCACAGCAGGGCTTGGAAGGAAAGGAGCGCCATTTGACTTTTTGAATGTAAAATTTGCTATAATGAATTAGCAGTCGCCATGTTGCGTTTGGAGAGCCCCTAATGGATCTTATGTAGATGTGTATTGAGCACATTAAACCCAAAGTTTATAACATAGAGCTGTGAGAATAATTCAAACAAACATATTTTTCCCAAATAAATATTTTTTAGCTCCAAATGTAACATTTTCATAAGAGTAAAAGGTGAAATTGGTCCATACAATTTGTTGTGCAATTTAGCCTGAGTGCACTGATACCCAATATGTGGAGGAAAACAACTGTTTGGGCGCACAGCAGGGCTTTTTAATGCAGAACTTGTTAGAATAATTAGTGGATGCTGTGTTGAGCTTGGAGAGCCCCTGATGCGCCTAAACAGTGAAAATCCCCCACAAATGACACCATTTGGGAAACTAGACCCATTCTGGAACATATCTAGATGTGTATTGAGCAGCTTGAACGCCCAGGTGCTTCACACGTTAATCCGTGAAAATAAAAAAATCACATTTTTCCCACAAAAATCTTTTTTAAATATACATTTTATAAAGTATAGTTTAAAGGAGAAAATGGACCCCAAAGTTTGTTGTCCAATTTTTTTTGTGTATGTGGTCGAAAACTACTTTTGAGGCATAGTGCAAAGCTCAGAAGGGAAGTAGCGCCATATTACAGTGCAGATTTTGCTGAACTTGTTTGAAGGTTCCATGTTACATTGGCAGAGTCCTTGAGGTGCCAGAACGGCAGAACCCTCAAAATGACCCCATTTTACCAATTAAAACTCTCAATGATTTCATGTAGGGGTGCTGCAATTATGTTGACACCACAAGTGTGTCCCAGCTTTTATACCATTGGGCAGTGAAGAAAAAATAATTAATATTTTTGAATAGGAGAACCACACTTGCGCTGCTAGGAGAGGGGAGGAGGGAGGGGGAAAGGAGAGAGAGGGAGGAGGGAGGGAAAAGGAGAAAACAAGCTGCTGGTATTTAGATAGAGGCTGTGCTTCCTTCTATCAGATAATTAACCAATAACAAGAAACACTGTAAAATACCGTGCTACGAAGAAAATCCCATGGGAGTTAATGGTTCAATTGTCTGGAAATGAAAAAGCAGGAGGCACTGCTGTGCTCAACAGAGTTGATCACTAGCTGTTCGGTCACACTTATGACATCCTACGGTATGTACTCAAATTCAATCATCCCTATGTTAATCATGCGAGACTAGCATACATGTGTGTTTCACATACCTTGGTAGCGTGTGGAATTTAATTCTGTGTGGAAGTGCTCCAGCATGCGTTGTTTGTGCAGTCCGTACTTGTGGGTCTCTGCAGAGCCGAGACAGGTATGCATGTACCCGATGTAGCTTGTAGGCGGAGCAATGGGTGAAGGGGAAAGTGCGAAGTGAGTACAGCCAGAGGCGCCCCGGCTGGCAGCGTCCCTGGATACACGCGGAGATATAAACAAGCTGACCGCTGTTGCGCAGTCGCATGACTACGATGTGACGTCACAGGACAACGGAGTAGCAGAAGGGTAAAAAAAAACCGACGCGCTTCGAAGTGGAATGCACTTCTTCATCAGTGTTACGGCCACTTGCAATCGAGTCCATTAATATAGCAGCCTGTCATCACCTCTTCCCTCCTCATTAATTCCTAGCATGCTGGGCACCACATCAACACAGCAGAAAGAACTAAAAAAAGAGAAATACAGTGGGGCAAAAAAGTATTTAGTCAGTCAGCAATAGTGCAAGTTCCACCACTTAAAAAGATGAGAGGCGTCTGTAATTTACATCATAGGTAGACCTCAACTATGGGAGACAAACTGAGAAAAAAAAATCCAGACAATCACATTGTCTGTTTTTTTAACAATTTATTTGCATATTATGGTGGAAAATAAGTATTTGGTCAGAAACAAACAATCAAGATTTCTGGCTCTCACAGACTTGTAACTTCTTCTTTAAGAGTCTCCTCTTTCCTCCACTCATTACCTGTAGTATTGGCAACTGTTTAAACTTGTTATCAGTATAAAAAGACACCTGTGCACACCCTCAAACAGTCTGACTCCAAACTCCACTATGGTGAAGACCAAAGAGCTGTCAAAGGACACCAGAAACAAAATTGTAGCCCTGCACCAGGCTGGGAAGACTGAATCTGCAATAGCCAACTAGCTTGGAGTGAAGAAATCAACAATGGGAGCAATAATTAGAAAATGGAAGACATACAAGACCACTGATAATCTCCCTCGATCTGGGGCTCCACGCAAAATACCACCCCGTGGGGTCAGAATGATCACAAGAACGGTGAGCAAAAATCCCAGAACCACGCCGGGGGACCTAGTGAATGAACTGCAGAGAGCTGGGACCAATGTAACAAGGCCTACCATAAGTAACACACTACGCCACCATGGACTCAGATCCTGCAGTGCCAGACGTGTCCCACTGCTTAAGCCAGTACATGTCCGGGCCCGTCTGAAGTTTGCTAAAGAGCATTTGGATGATCCAGAGGAGTTTTGGGAGAATGTCCTATGGTCTGATGAAACCAAACTGGAACTGTTTGGTCGAAACACAACTTGTGTTTAGAGGAAAAAGAATACTGAGTTGCATCCATCAAACAAACACCATGCCTACTGTAAAGCATGGTGGTGGAAACATCATGCTTTGGGGCTGTTTCTCTGCAAAGGGGCCAGGACGACTGATCCGGGTACATGAAAGAATGAATGGGGCCATGTATCGTGAGATTTTAAGTGCAAACCTCCTTCCATCAGCAAGGGCATTGAAGATGAAACGTGGCTGGGTCTTTCAACATGACAATGATCCAAAGCACACCGCCAGGGCAACGAAGGAGTGGCTTCGTAAGAAGCATTTCAAGGTCCTGGAGTGGCCTAGCCAGTCTCCAGATCTCAACCCTATAGAAAACCTTTGGAGGGAGTTGAAAGTCCGTGTTGCCAAGTGAAAAGCCAAAAACATCACTGCTCTAGAGGAGATCTGCATGGAGGAATGGGCCAACATACATACAACAGAGTGTGGCAACCTTGTGAAGACTTACAGAAAATGTTTGACCTCTGTCATTGCCAACAAAGGATATATTACAAAGTATTGAGATAAAATTTTGTTTCTGACCAAATACTTATTTTCCACCATAATATGCAAATAAAATGTTAAAAAAACAGACAATGTGATTTTCTGGATTTTTTTTTCTCAGTTTGTCTCCCATAGTTGAGGTCTACCTATGATGTAAATTATGTGCTGCCTATGATTAAATTACTAGTGCTCTTATATTGTATTATATGATTGGTATGAAAATAATTTGTATATATAAATATATACAATTGTATAACTTTTAGGTAATCACAGTTAAAAAAGATTATATTGAATTAAAAGAGAATAAGATAAATAAAATAAAATTGGAAATAGCTCAAACTACTGTCATTAACCCGATGGAGCATATATTTAAAATGCCTGATTAGTATCCCAATTAAGGTGCACAATATTAAACAGGGTGGGTCTATATAAATAAAAAGTATGTATACATGTGTGTCACAACCCCACCTGTTTAGGTTAAAAGGCATATAGCTCCAATTCGTGATTGAGCCCATTGGGGACCAGCCTGTCCAGAAGCTAAATCCATTCAGATTCCTTTCTGGACATTTGCTTGATAAAATCACCCCCTTACCACCAATTTTGGTATACTGTTTGTATTCCACAAAAATAGACGCCTTTTAGTGATTGTTTGTGTATGTCTTTGAAATGGCGAGAGAGAGGGTGTCCCTTAAAACCTTTTAGAATATTCTTAAAATGTTCCCTTAAGCATATATTGAGGAGACGTTTAGTTCGACCCACATATAGCTTTTTACATGGGCATTGTATGTTGTAAATAACCCCCTTTGAATTGCATGACATTTGATCCTTAATAATATATTCCTTAGTTCCATCCATATTTGAAAAAGGGCATTGGGTCTTTTTCTTGAATGTGGTGTGCATACACGCAAAACAAACGCCACAGGGTGTGAATCCTATTTTGGACTCAACCGGTGGCCTCAATACCTGTTGCATTTTCCCGCAAGTCATTTTGGTCGTAGGGGCTATCAAATGGCCCAAGGACTGCGCCTTTTTGTATATGAACTTAGGAACAGTAGGAAGAAGATCTCCTACTATTTTATCCTTCTTTAAAATTGGCCAGTGTTTACGTATAATTTTTACAAACTTATTATGATCTGCGTGAAATTGAGTAATGAACGGTAAATTTAGAATTTGTCCGTGCAAGCTCTCTGCATCGGTAGCTGGCTCCCTACCACCAGTAGCCTCATTTGTCTGGCTGTTGGTTTTCTTTATTAAAGATTCTCTTGGTCGTAGGGCTACACTCCCCTGTGCTTTTTCTAATAGTGGTTTTGAGTAACCTTTCTCTATAAATTGTTGTGTAAGGTGCTCTGCTTCTTGATTGTAGTCTACTAAATTGGAACATTTTCGTCAATCCTAGTAAACTGGCTTTTTAGTATGTTGGTTAACCATACCGGAAGGTGGCAACTGGAAATGTGGATAAAGCTATTGGAATCTACCTCTTTTCTATAACATTTTGTATATAGTTGGTTGTTTTCCATATAAATGTTTAGATCCAGGAAGTTGACGTTCGTACTACTGGTTTTCGGGGTAAATTCCAGACCATATTGACTGACGTTAAGCCCTACGATGAATTTATTTAGGTCAGTTTGAGAGCCTTCCCTAACAAATAGAATATCATCTATAAACCTGTGCCAGATAACTAGGCCCGGATGTAACTGCCCTCCAATCTGGATATGGGACTCCTCCCACTTGGCAACGTATAGATTTGCATAACTTGGCGCAAACAGCATCCCCATTGTGGTTCCCCAAGTTTGCAGATAGTACTGTCCCTCGTATACAAAATAATTGTGTTGTAATATAAATTGTATACATTCTAAAATATATTGGGACTGAACTGGGGTATAGATACCTAGGGCATTAAGAAAATAGCCTGCTGCTTGGCAGCCCTTTTCATGATTAATGACCGTGTACTGGGATTTAATATCTAAAGTCCCTAGTATGTAATGATTACTCCATTGGATTCCCGCCAGTACTTCCAATGTATGTGCAGTATCTTTAAGGTATGCTGGAATGAGTTTCATGCACTTTTGTAAGTGTACATCCACATAACGGGATAAATTGTCCGTTAAATTATTAATCCCAGATATAATGGGCCGGCCAGGTGGACAGGATTGATCTTTATGTACTTTTGGAATATGGTAAAATGCTGCCTTACTGGGATTTTTGTTCAAAATTTATTGAAACTGTTTTTTATTCAAAATACCTGTTGATTTGCCTTTTTGGGCTAATAGGCTTAATTTACTAATATAACGGGTGGTTGGGTCGTGGCTGAGTTTTGTATAAGTGATTTGATCACTCAGGAGTCGTACAGACTCTTGATGATATGTGGAATAGTCTAAGACCACGATACCCCCACCCTTATCGGCCGGTCTAACTATAACCTCATGATTGGTCTGTAGATTTCTAATAGCCCTTTGTTCCTGTATGCTTAAATTATGTGATGCATACTTTAGATTTTTAGTTTGGTATTTTCTTATGTCTTTAGAAATCAGCATATCAAAGGAATATTCCTGTATTGGGTTAAACGCAGATGCGTTTGCCAGGGAAGTAGGGACAAACTCTGTTGTAATGTTTTGTCTATAATTAGTTGATGTTAATTTCTGTTTTATAAAATAATTTTTGAGTGCCAAAAAAAAAAATTCCTGGATCTAAACATTTATGTGGAAAACAACCAACTATATACAAAATGTTATAGAAAAGAGGCAGATTCCAATCGCTTTATCCACATTTCCAGTTGCCACCTTCCGGTATGGTTAACCAACATACCAAAAAGCCAGTTTACTAAGATTAGACAAAATTGTTCCAATTTAGTAGACTACAATCAAGAAGCGGAGTACCTTACACAACAATTTATAGAGAACGGTTACTCAAAACCTCTATTAAAAAAAGCACAGGGGAGTGTAGCCCTTCTACCAAGAGAATCTTTAATAAAGAAAACCAACAGCCAGACAAATGAGGCTACTGGTGGTAGGGAGCCAGCTACCGATGCAGAGAGCTTGCACGGACAAATTCTGAATTTACTGTTCTTTACTCAATTTCACGCAGATCATAATAAGTTTGTAAAAATTATACGTAAACACTGGCCAATTTTAAAGAAGGATAAGATAGTAGGAGATCTTCTTCCTACTGTTCCTAAGTTCATATACAAAATGTCGCAGTCCTTGGGCCATTTGATAGCCCCTACAATCAAAACGACTTGCGGGAAAATGCAACAGGTGTTGAGGCCACCGGTTGAGTCCAAAATAGGATTTACACCTTGTGGCGTTTGTTTTGCATGTATGCACACCACATTCAAGAAAAAGACCCAATGCACTTTTTCAAATATGGATGGAACTAAGGAATTTATTATTAAGGATCAAATGTCGTGCAATTCAAAGGGGGTTATTTACAACATACAATGCCCATGTAAAAAGCTATTTGTGGTGCGAACTAAACGTCTTCTCAATATACGCTTAAGGGAACATTTTAAAAATATTCTAAAAGGTTTCAAGGGACACCCTCTCTCTCGCCATTTCAAAGACATACACAAACAATCACTAAAAGGCGTCTATTTTTATGGAATACAAACAGTATACCAAAATTGGAGGGGGGGTGGAGGGGGGTGATTTTATCAAGCAAATGTCCAGAAAGGAATCTGAATGGATTTTTCTTCTCGACAGCCTGGTCCCCAATGGGCTCAATCACGAATTGGAGCTATATACCTTTTAACCTAAACAGGTGGGGTTGTGACACACATGTATATATACTTGTGTGTTTTTTTTTTTTTTTTTTTATATAGACCCACCCTGTTAAATATTGTGCACCTTAATTGGGATACTAATCAGGCATTTTAAATATATGCTCCATCGGGTTAATGACAGTAGTTGGAGCTATTTCCAATTATATTTTATTTATCTTATTCTCTTTTAATTCAATATAATCTTTTTTAACTGTGATCACCTAAAAGTTATACAATTGTATATATTTATATATACACATTTTTCTCATACCAATCATATAATACAATATAAGAGCACTAGTAATTTAATCATAGGCAGCACATATCTCTCTTTTTTTTAGTTCTTTCTGCTGTGTTGATGTGGTGCCCAGGATGCTAGGAGTTATTAAGGAGGGGAGAGGTGATGACAGGCTGCTATATTAATGGACTCGATTGCAAGGGGCTGTAACCCTGATGAAGAAGTGCATTCCACTTCGAAACGCGTCGGTTATTTTTGACCCTTCTGCTACTCCGTTGTCCTGTGACGTCACATCGTAGTCGTTCGACTGCGCAACAGCGGCCAGCTTCTTTATATCACCGCATATATCCAGGGATGCTGCCGGCCGGGGCGCCTCTGGCTTTACTCACTTCGCACTTTCCTGTCCACCCATTGCTCCGCCTACAAGCTACACCGGGTACGTGCTTACCTGCCTCGGCTCTGCAGAGACCCACAAGTACGAGCTGCACAAACAACGCATGCTGGAGCGCTTCCACACAGTATCAGATTCCACACGCTACCAAGTTATGTGAAACACACATGTATGCTAGTCTGGCAACGCATGATTAACATAGGGATGATTGAATATGAGTACATACCGTAGGATGTCATAAGTTTGATCGAACAGCTAGTGATAAAATCTGTTGAGCGCAGCAGTGCCTCCTGCTTATTCATTTCCAGACAATTGAACCCTTAACTCCCATGGGAGTTTCTTCGTAGCAAGGTATTTTACAGGGTTTCTTGTATTTAATTAATATTTTTACCACCAAGATTGTGTGTTAGCCCCAAGTTTTATATTTTCATGAACGTAGAACAACCCCATATGTGGCTGTACAGTACAACTTAGCCATACGGGGAGACTCGGGAGAGACGGAGCGCTATTTGCCTCCTGGAGCGCATATTTTCCCAGACTAGGATTGCATTGCGTTGTCCTGATGGAAGCGCGCAGGGAAATGATTCCCTTTGCGATGCTCCTCTATGCCTCTGTCACTACTGAGAGCGGCATCAGAGAGGTTAAATGCATGCGATGCATGTTAGCACTGATCATGGACGTTGCAGCGGGGTTGTCAGCTCTCATATAGACCTGACTCCCGCACGCGATCGCCATGGCGCTCTGCATGAGACCGCGTGATCGCCTCGCCACACATATACTGTTGTATGCGGGAATGCAGCTCCCGCAGAGCAGTATATGCATGGCAGATGTCGGGAAGCGGTTAAAAATGTTGTCTACTTCTGGAAAACCTCTGCTTAATCAACTTAAAGCCACCAAAAATAAAAGCAATGTATACTGACCTTCCACATCGATGCCATTCCAGTGATATCATGGCTGCTGTTACTGACTCGAAACATGGCGATGTGTGTAATGTGACCTCTGCAGCTAATCAGCAGGTGCTTATAGGCTGCAGCTCATCAATATTCTATCAGAGCAGACAATCGCTCTGATGGAACATTGCATCCTGACTAGTGATGAGCGAACGTGCTAGCCCCTTCTCGTTACTCGCCTGAGTATCACTGTCCTCGGTGTACTCGACGTGCACCGAGCATTTCTGAGATTATTCGGCGGGACCTCAGGTCTCCGTCCTGCAATTTAGGTGCTCTTTAGAGAGCCAATGAATATGCAGAGATTGTCTGCCATGCACTGTAATACTGCAGCCATCTTTGTTTTGGTATTACAGTGAATGGCTGGCCGCACAGCATCATCAGGTCAATAAGAGACCTAACGCCACCCTGCTTGGCACATTCAGCTATACTGTAGACTCAGCTAGTGTAGGGAGAGCTGCTGCTGAGATAGGGTCTCATTAGTTCTTTTATAAGTTTGTGTGGGTCTACCATCACAGAATCCACAAATCCAGATAAACCAACAGTACTTTTTAGGGCTAATTAGGGGGCATATTGATTGCAGTGCTAGGTAGGCAGGGTAGTTTATGTGTGCATATCCACATCAGTGCAAGGCATGCAGGAACTGTATGTGAGTATATACTGTAGATCTCATTGCATACATGAAGAGGATCCATTACGGTCTGCTGCTGCATATTTTATATACACCTACCTGCAGGTATCTGTGGCTAGGAATTATTTTTTTTGGCACCTGAATCCTGCTAGTTATATTACAAAGCAATCCGGAGCCCCCTTTTTTTCTACATTTATTATTATTATTATTATTATACATTTTTATAGCGCCATTTATTCCATGGTGCTTTACATGTGAAAAGGGGGCAAATATAGACAAATACAATTAAACATGAGCAAAAAAAGGCACACCGGTACATAAGGAGGGAGGACCCTGCTCGTGAGGGCTCATAGTCTGCAGGGGATGGGTGAGGATACACAAGGACAGGGTAGAGCTGGTTGTACGGCAGTTTAGTAGGTTGAGGATCACTGCACGCTGTAGGCTTGTCGGAGGAGGTGAATCTTCACGTTCTTTTTGAAGGTTTCTATAGAAAGCGAGAGTCTGATGTGTTGTAGACAGTTCCAGGGTATGGGGGAAGCACGGGAGAAGTCTTGGATGCGGTTGTGGGAAGAAGAGAGATGAGAGAGGAGTAGAGGAGGTCTTGAGAGGATCGGCAGTTGTGTGTAGGTAAGTACCGTGAGATCATGCCACAGATGAATGGAAGAGACAGGTTGTGGATGGCTATGTATGTATGTTATTGTAAGGGTTTTGAACTGGAGTCTCTGGGTGATAGGAAGCCAGTAAAGGGTTTGGCATAGGGGAGAGGCTGAGGAATAGTGGGAGACAGGTAGATTAGTCAGGCAGCAGAGTGTAGGATGGATTGGAGTGGTGCCAGAGTGCTAGAGGGGAGTCCAGAGAGTAGGAGGTTGCAGTAGTCAAGGCGGGAGATGATGAGGGCATGCACTAGTGTCTTTGGGGTGTTGCGGTCAGGGAATGCGCGGATCCAGGAGATATTTTTGAGTTTGAGTTGGCAGGGGGAGGCAAGGGCTTGGATATGTGGCTTGAAAGAGAGGGCAGAGTCAAGGATCACCCCGAGGGCATGTGGGACTGGGGAAAGTGAGCAGCCATTGACATTGATAGATAGGTCTAGTGGAGGTGTAGAGTGAGATGGGGGAAAGAGGATAAATTCTGTTTTGTCCCTATTTTTCTACATTTTTTTGCTTGGTCACACTGCAGACTACAGCCAGGTCATTTTAATACCACAGCGTGAAAATCTAGCAATTTAAAACTGCTTTTTTTTGTCCCAGGCATCAGATGTGAGTGCGCAGAAAATTCTGGCCTTTTTTTTGCACTGTAGTATTTTTGGATTGTCTTACAGCATTTTTGGACACCATTTTGCTGGTCAAAAAATATAATACTTATCACTGTGCTTTGTACGCCACACGCATCACATATCATTGCGCTAAACATTTTACAATTTTAGTATTCCAACATTTTTTTTAGTGTCATAGCTTACTTATTGACACAATTTTGATGGGCCCCAAAAAAATCCAGGCCACAGATTTAACAGTGTTCTATCTCCATCAGATGCCAGATCTATCTGTGCTCCACAAGTAGTTGCTTTTCAGGCCTACATTCCACTTTTGGCTGTCCGCTACCCTAGGTCTATACAGTATTTTGAGGTAAAAAAAATTTAAAAAAACTCCAGGCCACGTATTGAACAGTCTGTTATCTCTGTCAAATGCCTGGTCTATCTGTGCTCTCCAAATAGTTGCTTTTCAGGCCTACATTCCACTTTTTGGGTTGTGTTCTACCCTAGGTATATACACTATTTTGGGGTAAAAAAGTAAAAAAAAATACAGGCCATGTATTGAACAGTCTGTTGTCTCTGTCAGATGCCTGGTCTATCTGTGCTCTCCAATTAGTTTCCTTTCAGAACTACATTCCAATTTTTGGGCTGTCTGCTACTCTAGGTCTATACATTAATTGGGGGAAAAAATAAGAAAATACGGGCCACGTATCAAACAGTCTGTTATCTCTGTCAGACTCCTGGTCTAGCTGTTCTCTCGAAATAGTTGCTTTTCAGGCATACTTTCCACTTTTCGGGCTGTCTGCTACCCTAGGTCTATACACTATTTTGGGGTAAAAAATAAAAAATTACAGGCCATGTATGTTAGGTGTCGAGTTCTTGATGCTGCACAGGGGGAATCTCGAACCATGTCCGCTGCGGTCTCCCATTCTCTTCCAGCCGCAGTGGAGCCTGCTCAGTGGAGACGTGGGTCCCAGCGTGTGGCTCAAGCTGATACTGTGCGCTTGGTTACTGCTGCCTTTCCAGGCTCTGCCTTTGTAGCCAGCGTTGATCAGCAGCGAGCAGATATTTCAGGGACTTAGTCCTGCTTTTCCCTTACTGAACATGCCCATGGGAAGATCTCCCATTGGAGGTCGGGGATCACATGCTCAGGTCCTGTTGCGACTAGTGTTGAGCGATACCTTCCGATATTTGAAAGTATCGGTATCGGATGGTATCGGCCGATATCGGCAAAATATCGGATCTCGCCGATACCGATACCCGATACCAATACAAGTCAATGGGACACAAATATCGGAATGTATCCTCGATGGTTCCCAGGGTCTGAAGGAGAGGAAACTGTCCTTCAGGCCCTGGGATCCATATTAATGTAAAAAATAAAGAATAAAAATAAAAAATATGGCTATACTCACCTCTCCGAAGAACCCTGGCTGTCACCGCTGCAAGCGTCCGCCTCCGTTCCTGAGAATTGCAGAGAGTGAAGGACCTTCGATGACATCACGGTCACGTGAGTGGTCACCTGACCGCTCACCTGACCGCGATGTCAGCAAAGGTCCTTCACTCACTACATTCTCAGGAACGGAGGCGGACGCTTGCAGCGGTGATAGCCAGGGTTCTTCAGAGGGGTGAGTATAGCCATATTTTTTATTTTTATTCTTTATTTTTTTACATTAATATGGATCCCAGGGCCTGAAGGAGAGTTTCCTCTCCTCCAGATTCTTGGAACCATACGCACTGCACACTCCGATACCGATTTCCGATATCACAAAAATATCGGAACTCGGTATCGGAATTCCGATACAGGAAGTATATGCCGATACCCGATACTTGCAGTATCGGAATGCTCAACACTAGTTGCGACTCCTATTGGACCATCAGGAAGGTCCCGGAGCGCTACTACTATAAAAGGTTTGCATGGCCGCTCGGCTGTGACTGTTAACAGGGCATAGCATTTATTTAGGAGACTCTGTAAAGCAACAGAGATCGCTCTCTTTCACACTGGGTGAGGTCTAAACCCACGTGTGAGTAAGCTTCCATCCGCTATTACTCAGCAGCAGGTACCATCTCTGCACGGTGGACCCTCATATCTAACTCTTTATTGTTTGGTACGTTCTGCTAGCCCTAACATTACACTAGTGCCAGGGTCTGGCTAGTAATGGTGGACGAACAGAGACTGCAGTGGTACATCCAGCAGCTAGAGAGCAGGTTGAGCGCACAACCTCAGCTGTGGATGTTACCGCAGTAGCTGTTCAGGCTGCAAGCATGGCTGCAGAAAGTTTGTCCACTGCCACCCCTGTTCCGAACATATCTTGCCTCCCGCTGCCAGATAAATACTCTGGTGAAAGCAAGTCATGTAGGGGTTTCATAAGCCAGTGCGCTATCCACCTCGAGCTCCTCGCTGCACGTTTTCCCACAAAGCGGGCAAAGGTGGGATTCATTTTATCTCTCCTGTTAACAGGGCGTTGGGGTGGGCTACACTGCTGTGGGAGCATGACGATCATGTGGTGCAGCATGCTCCGCTGTTTCTGAGCACTCTGAAAGAGGTCTTTTTAGGACCTCGAGTCACCCATGATACGTCACTCCAATTGCTGGCATTGACTCAGGGCTTGTCCATGGTCAGCCGTTTTGACGCCCACTTCCGGACTTTAGCATCTGAGCTGGAGTGGCCGGATAAAGCCCTCATCCCTATATTTTGGAGGGGGCAAGCTGACCGTGTGAATGATGCTTTGGCCCATAGGGAGATTCCCGCCACACTGGAGGAGCTAATAACTGAATCAACTTGCATCAATCTTCGTTTTAACGAGTGAAGGTTGGAGCGAGCCCAGTGTAGGCAGAGGTTTCGGCTGGCTCCCACCTTCGCCAAACCTCTGGAATCTCCGGTCCAGGAGTCCGAGTCACATGAGGCCATGGAGGTGTCACAAGTGGGATCTAAGTCCCAGACCACTCGTGCACTCAAGGTCTGTCATGTGTGCCAGCAGTCAGGACATCTTGCCTCTAGATGTTCCCAGCGGTCGGGAAAACGTCAGCCTCTAGTGGTTGAAGGAGGAGGTACACTAGACACGGCAACGTTTTCCTCCAAATTGTCCTTTAAGGGGACAATTACCATAGGCCCATCCACTCTTACAGTAGACATCTGCATGGATTCCGGGGCAGAGGGCAATTTTATGTCATCTGCCTTCGCCCAACGACACACAATACCCCCGGTGATGCTCACCAAAACTGTGACCGTACGAGTGGTAAATGGGTCGACACTACCCTCACAGATAACACACCAAACCATCCCATTTACTTTATCCATGTCTCCATCTCATTAGGAGATTATCTCCCTGCTAGTCATTCCCGAGGGAATTGATGAGGTCCAGTTGGGGATACCATGGCTACGCTACCACTCTTCTCATATAGAGTGGTCCTCAGGGAGAATTCAAGATGGAGTGAATCTTGTGAGGTGAGATGTCAGTGGGAATGTGTTCAGGTTGCTACAACTGAAGTACCCGCAGATCTTTCCTCTCTCCCAAGCACTATTGGCCATATGCGGACATGTTCTCTAAGAGGGCTGCGGATACCTTTCCGCCTCACTGCTTCTATGACTGTCCTACTGACCTCTTGCCTGGTGCTGAGCCTCCCCGGGGTCGAGTCTACCCATTTTCTCTCCCGGAGATGCAGGCAATGTCTCAGTAAATCCAGGAGAATCTGGCAAGAAGATTCATTAGGAAGTCAAGGTCTCCTGCAGGGGCGGGGTTCTTCTTTGTGCAGAAGAAGAACGGAGAACTACGTCCATGCATAGATTACAGGGGTCTTAACGCCATCACCGTTAAGAATTAATACCCTCTGCCCCTGATATCTGAGCTCTTCGATAGGTTGCGGGGAGCAAGAGTATTTACTAAGCTTGATCTGCGGGGTGCTTACAACCTGATTCGTATCCGTGAGGGGGACGAATGGAAGACAGCTTTTAACACCAGGGATGGGCATTATGAATACCTGGTGATGCCCTTCGGGTTCTGTAATGCCCCAGCCTCTTTTTCCATGACTTTTTGAACAATATCTTTCAGGATATGCTCTCCAACTCGGTTGTAGTCTATCTATCTGGATGATATTCTCATCTACTCTCCAGATATAGACTCTCACCGGAGAGATATTTGCAAAGTCTTCGACCTCCTACGGCCAAACTCCCTCTATGCCATGTTGGAGAAGTGTGTGTTTGAGCAGGAGTCTTTGCCTTTCCTGGGCTACATCATCTCTGCCCAAGGATTGGCTATGGATCCTGCCAAGCTACAGGCTGTGATGGACTGGCAGGAACCCCATTCTCTCAAAGCGGTGCAGCGCTTTATGGGGTTCATCAACTATTATTGCCAGTTCATTCCTCACTTCTTAACTTTGGTAGATCTCCTGGTTGCCCTCACCAAGAAGGGAGCTAATCCCAAATTGTGGTCCGAGGAGGTCTCCAAGGCCTTCCTCTCTATCAAGTCATGCTTTGCTGGCACTTCTATTTTACACCTCCCTGATGTTGACAAACCATTTATCATGAAGGTGGATGCCACTTCCATCAGTGCGGGATCCGACCTCTTCCAGAAGGATGCTCAAGGTCGGAGGCATCCTTGTTTCTTCTTCTCCAAGACCTTCACACTGGTGGAGAGGAATTATTCCATTGGGGACAGGGAGTTGCCAGCCATGAAGTTGGCCTTTTCGGAGTGGAGACACCTCCTGGAGGGTGCTTGCTATCCCTTCCTTTAGACACCACCACTAGAACACGAGGGTAAACATATTCCGTGATGCAACTGTCGCTCTAATTTTTGGCAAGGGTGTTTATGATACCCGTAAAGAATTTTTTAAACAAAAAAGTAGACCCCCAGGGGGAAATGTCTGTCAGCCCTTACACTTAGTGTATGGGCATTCCAAGTATAGGAGACCCGCTCCTTTAAATTGGGAAAACATTCCTAGGAGGACATCCTCTACATCTCTTCAGACACCACCACTAGAACACGAGAGTGAATGTATTCCATGATGCTACAGCCACTCTAGTTTTTTACAAGGGTGTACTATGGCCCTTAAACAAATAATAAAAAAAAATATTACTCCCCATGGGTCCATGGACTTAGTGTATGGGCATTCCAAGTATAGATGAAGCGCTCCTTTGTAATATGAACCTCCTCACATGCATTCACTTACTGGACAAAATTTATGGTAATTAAAAAAAATAAAATAATGAGAACTTTTGTTTTATGTGGCCATCCAGTACGCGATTTCAAAGGGTTTTTGGAGTGAATGCAAGATTGGTGAAGGGCAGGCCTTGCATTCACTACATAAGCAAACAGTATGGGAGACACACTTTTTCTAATGGGAAAAATTTTGTCCTGAGGCCCTCAAGCACGTCTGCTGAAACAGTTATGAGAGTGCATGTAACATTGCTGCAGGCCAGGCCTTGCATTCAATGCATTAGCAAACAATATTAGAGTCACACTTTCTTCTAATGAGAACAATTTTGTCATGATGCCCTCAAGTACGGCTGCTGAAAGGGTTATTGGGGTGCATGCAGCATTGATGCAGGTCAGGCCTTGCATTCAGTGCATAAGCAAACAGTATGGGAGATTTTTTTCTAATGGGAACAATTTTGTCATGAGGTTATTGGATTGCATGTAACTTTGGTGCAGGCCTTGCATTCAATGCAACATTTTTTCAGGCCCTCCTGCACATCTTGTGAAAGGGGTATTGGGGTGCGGCCTAATTTTTGACAGCCCAGCCACTCATTGCTTAGGCAATAACAGTATAGGAGACCTACTGTTGAATGGCCCTTTAAGAACATTAATGCCGCCTGATGCCCCTCGAAAAATAGGCTCTGTGACTATAAGGGTATGTGCACACGTATTCTGGGTCCACTGTGGATTTTTCTGCAGAGGATTCCAGCAGATTTGATAAATCCGCAGTGGAAAACTGTTGCGGATTTATCACGGATTTACAGCAGATTTACCACGGTTTTTCTGTGGTTTTCACTGCGGTTTTACAACTGCGGATTTCTATTGGAGCAGTTGAAAAACCGCTGTGGAATCTGCAGAAAGAAGTGACATGCTGCGGAATGTAAACCGTTGTGTTTCCGTGCGTTTTTTTCCGCAGCATGTGCACAGCGTTTTTGGTTTCCCATAGGTTTACATTGAACTGTAAACGCATGGGAAACTGTTGCGGACACGCTGCGGATCCGCAGCATAATCTGCATCGTGTGCACATACCCTAAGAGTCCCTCCTTCATAAATGAAACAAGATGTGTCTGATTATGTGTCACACAACACATGGCCTGCTAGAGTTGTTAAATGTTACAATATAGTAACATAGTAACATAGTAACATAGTTAGTAAGGCCGAAAAAAGACATTTGTCCATCCAGTTCAGCCTATATTCCATCATAATAAATACCCAGATCTACGTCCTTCTACAGAACCTAATAATTGTATGATACAATATTGTTCTGCTCCAGGAAGACATCCAGGCCTCTCTTGAACCCCTCGACTGAGTTCGCCATCACCACCTCCTCAGGCAAGCAATTCCAGATTCTCACTGCCCTAACAGTAAAGAATCCTCTTCTATGTTGGTGGAAAAACCTTCTCTCCTCCAGACGCAAAGAATGCCCCCTTGTGCCCGTCACCTTCCTTGGTATAAAGAGATCCTCAGCGAGATATTTGTATTGTCCCCTTATATACTTATACATGGTTATTAGATCGCCCCTCAGTCGTCTTTTTTCTAGACTAAATAATCCTAATTTCGCTAATCTATCTGGGTATTGTAGTTCTCCCATCCCCTTTATTAATTTTGTTGCCCTCCTTTGTACTCTCTCTAGTTCCATTATATCCTTCCTGAGCACCGGTGCCCAAAACTGGACACAGTACTCCATGTGCGGTCTAACTAGGGATTTGTACAGAGGCAGTATAATGCTCTCATCATGTGTATCCAGACCTCTTTTAATGCACCCCATGATCCTGTTTGGACAATGACATTGCCCAGTGAATGCGTTTGTATTGGCTGAAAGCAATACTAAAGTTGAAAAACGCATCAAAAACGCTGCGTGAGAACATAGCCCCAGTGGCGGAGAAACATTTTTGTTTGGGGTTAGTTATTTTGACTTATATACAAGTCATTATTCTGGAAAGGATGTTCCTTAACATATTTCCCAGCAACATCCATTTTGATTTTGTTTTTGTATGCTTTTTGGTGCGCCTCTTAAAATGGCATAAAGCTCTGACAACATGGCTTGCAGCTGTGACCTAGGAGTCATAAATGCTTCCAGGGGCATTTGCCATGATGTTCCTGTGTCATTCGAGCAGTGTTTCCATCATTTTCAGATGTTTTTAGACCTTAAAAGAACCCCTGGGGGGATCGCGGTAAAAATGCTTTTGTTTCCTATAGACTTACATTGGGCTCGTTCTGTCTGAGTACCCGAGTATTACAAGTTGTTCGACCTGAGCAACGAGCACCATAGCATTTTAGTGCTCGCTCATTACTAATTTGGACTAAATAATATTGTTTAACAAATAGTAAAGGTTGAAAAGTTGGTCATTGGCCACTGGTATACTCATACCTCCCAACTTTTGAAGATGGGAAAGAAGGACAAAGTTTAGGCCACGTCTCTGATCACACCCATTCATAACTAGTCACACCTATATCCACGTCCCAACCACACCCATTTAGCACTGCTGATCACACTGTTTCATAAAAAATAATTATAAACAAAAAAATATGGCCACAAAGTGCTCAATACTGTATAATGGCGACACACGATTCTCAATACTGTATAATGGCCACACATGATGCTCCATACTGTATAATGACTGCACATGATGCTCCATACTGTATAATGACTGAACATCATGCTCCATACTGTATAATGGCCACACATGATGCTCCATACAGTATAATGACTGCACTTGATGCTCCATACTGTATAATGGCCACACATGATGCTCCATACTGTATAATGGCCACACATGATGTTCCATACTGTAATATGACTGCACATGATGATCCATACTGTATAATGAGTGCACATGATGCTCCATATTGTATAATGACCGCACATGATGCTCCATACTGTATAATGGCCACACATGATGTTCCATGCTGTATAATGACTGCACATGATGCTCCATACTGTATAATGGCCACACATGATGCTACATACTGTATGGTGACTGCACATGATGCTCCATACTGTATAATGGCCACACATGATGCTCCATACTGTATAATGGCCATACATGATGCTCCATACTGTATAATGACTGCACATGATGCTCCATACTGTATAATGACCACACATGATGCTCCATACTGTATAATGGCAACACATGATGCTCCATACTGTATAATGACTGCACATGATGCTCCATACTGTATAATGACTGCACATGATGCTCCATACTGTATAATGACTGCACTGTGCCCCAAACAGTTACTCAAAAACCAGCAAGACAATTATGCCAAATATTGTTGGTTCACCTTATCTATATACAGGTTTCACCTTAAGGTTTTAACAAATGTATATACAAGTAAAAACACCTATTGCACTGTGCCCCAGAAAGAAATCAAGAGCCGACACAATCAAAATGCCAATCCATGTTGGTCTAACTTATCTGTAATCAGACTTCGCCTCCACGCGTTTCCCTCCCATGATAAAGTTCTTCAGGAGAATTATGGGAATGTCTGTGTCATTCTGACCTCAGAATCAGATATGGCTCCTGGTTGTAGGTGTCATGAATAATTAACAAGAAACACCTGTAAAGGCTCTTAAGTGTTAATAAAGGTCCTTAGCCTGTTTCAGTAGCTCCACTATCATGGGGAAGACAGATGACCTGACAGATGTCCAGAAGGCATCACTGACACACTCCACAAGGAGGGGAAGACACAAAAGGTCATTGCTAAAGAAGCCGGGTGTTCACAGAGTGCTGTATCCAAGAATATTAATGGAAAGTGGAGTGGAAGGGAAAAGTGTGGAAGAAGAAGGTGCACTAGCAACCGGGTAACCGCAGCCTGGAAAGGATTGTTAAGAGAAGGCCATTCAGTAATGTGGGGGAGATTCACAAGGAGCGGACTGCTGCTGGAGTCATTGCTTCACCAAACACAGACGTATCCAGGAAATGGGCTACAAGTGTCACATTCCTTGTGTCCGGCCACTCATGACCAATAGACAACCCCAGAAGCCTCTTATCTGGGCCAAGGAGGAGAAGAACCGGACTGTTGCCAGTGGTCCAAGGTGTTGTGTTCAGATGAAAGTAAATTCTGCATTTCATTTGGAAATCAAGGTCCCAGAGTCTGGTGGAAGAATGGAGAGGACACAATCCAAGCTGCTGGAGGTCTGGTGTGAAGTCTCCACAATCAGTGATGGTTTGGAGAGCCATGTCATCTGCTGGTGTAGGTCCTCTGTGCTTTATCAAAGTCAGCACAGTCGTCTACCAGGACACTGTAGAGCACTTCATGCTTCCCTCTGCCAACAAGCTTTTTGGAGATGAAAATGTCATTCTCCAGCAGGACTTGGCCCCTGTCCACACTGCCAAAAGTACCAATACCTGGTGTAAAAACAACAGTATCACTGGGCTTGATTGGCAGCAAACTCACCTGACCTTAACCCCATAGAGAATCTATGGAGTATTGTCAAGAGGAAGATGAGACACCAGACCCAACAATGCAGACGAGCTGAAGGCTCCTATCAAACCAACCTGGGCTTCCATAACCCCTCAGCAGCACTACAGGCTGATCGCCTCCATGCCACGCCGCATTGATGCAGTAATTGATGCATAAGGAGCCGCGACCGAGTACTGAGTTATAGCTCTCATGATCCAAACCAAATTATTTTTTGGAAAAACAGTGTTATTAAACTGAAAAAGTAGAAAATCATACAAAATCTAAATCTAGAATCACTGTAAGGGTACTGACCTGAATAATAGAGTTATTCTTATTCTTTTTATCGCAAAGAGACAGCGTTTAAAAAAAATTAATAACAATTCTTGTATTGCTGTTTTTTTTTCAATCTGTCTCCTCCGCAAAATGGAAATAAAAAGTAATAAAAAATGTTATGAACTCAAACTTGGTTTTAGTAAAAAGAGTATGTCAAAAAACAAACACCCATACAACTTTTGATTTTTTTTTTGAGAATAATTGATTTCAATGTGCTAAACTAACAAAACATAAAACAATATATAAATCTGGCTTTGCAGTAATCATACTGACCCAAACAATAGAGCTGTGTTATTACAAATATTGCATGGTGAACAGTGAGTGTAATAATAAAAATACCGAACTGCTGTTTATTTGTTTATTCTGCCTCCCAAAAAACCTCATCAATAAAATTAAGGTGATTTTTTTTCTCACTTGCAATCGGTATGGATTTCCATCTTATACAACAGCAGCTATTAATCAATTACAGGACCATTTACAGTTTCCTGTATTACAGTTTTGCAAAGTATCTGTAAAAAATGGATGCTATACTGTGGCTCTGTACAGGATATAATTTTTTTTTGCCCATAAACTTGAATGGGCAAGTCTCATCTGATTGATAGAAGAAAATAGTGAATGCTGAAATTTTTTTCCCCACATAGATTCAGTCAGCACTATCTGTCTGTCTGTCTGTCCTGGAAATCCCGCGTCTCTGATTGGTCGAGGCCACCAGGCCTCGACCAATCAGCGATGGGCACAGCATGGCGATGATGATGTCATAGAGATTGCCTCGACCAATCAGCGATGGGCAGAGTCTGCCGCGAATTCGCCTCGACCAATCAGCGACGGGCACAGTATCGACGTAGATGTCATAATGGTTGCCATGGCGATGATGATGTCATAAAGGTTGCCTCGACCAATCAGCGATAGGCACAGTCTGCCGCGAATTCTGGAATCATCATTGTCCATATACTACGGGGACATGCATATTCTAGAACTAGATTGTGGCCCGATTCTTCCCAAATGGTGTGCACTACTCCCTTCAGAGGATGGCACAAACAGGCTCTAACCAGAATAGAAAGAGAAGTGGGAGGCCCCGCTGCACAACTGAGCAAAAAGACAAGTACATTAGAGTCTGTAGTTTGAGAAATCGACACCTCACAGGTCCTCAACTGGCAGCTTCATTAAATAGTACACGCAAAACGCCAGTGTCAATGTCTACAGTGAAAAGGCGACTCCAGGATGCCGGCCTTCAGGGCAGAGTGGCACAGAAAAAGCCATATCTGAGACTGGCTAATAAAAGGAAAAGATTAATATGGGCAAAAAAACACAGACATTGGACAGAGGAAGATTGGAAAAAAAGTGTTATGGACAGACGTATCCAAGTTTGAGCTGTTTGGATCACACAGAAGAACCATTGTGAGACGCAGAACAACTGAAAAGATGCTGAAAGAGTGCCATCTGTCAAGCATATTGGAGGTATTGTATTTTGAATAAGGAAGGCTATCACTCCATTTTGCAACTCCATGCCATACCCAGTGGACAGCGCTTGATTGGAGCCAATTTAATCCTACACCAGGACAATGACGCAAAGCACACCTCCAAATTATGCAATAACTTTTTAGGGAACAAGCACACAGCTGGTATTCTATCTGTAAGGCTTGGTTCCCATTGCGTTAATGGGTAAGCGCTAACGGACAGCGTTGCACGGCGAAATTAACGCCGTGCAACGCGTCCGTTAGCGCGCCCATTCACGGCAATGGGAACGCGCAGCACTAGCGCGTGCCATGTTCGGCACGCGCTAGCGACGCGCCGGTGTTTCCTGGCGTGCCGCGGGCAAGGATGCTGCTTTCCCTGCGAGAGCGGGGACGTTACCGCGACCCTGGGACGCGGCCACATTAAAAACATTGCGTTAGCGCAACCCGCTAGCGCTAGCGCTAAACGGGTTGCACTAACGCAATGTGACCCTAGCCTAATGGAGTGGCCAGCGAAGTCACCAGATCGCAACCACATTGAGCTGTTGTGGGAGCAGCTTGATCGTATGGTACGCAAAAAGTGCCCATCAAGTGAAATCAACTTGTGGGAAGGGCTTCTGAATGCATAGGGTGAAATTTTTCCAGATTACCTCAGCAAATTAACTGCTAGAATGCCAAAGGTCTACAATGCTGTAATTGCTGAAAAGAGAGTATTCTTTGACGAAAGCAAAGTTTGAAGGAGAAAATTATTATTTCAAATAAAAATCTTTTTTTTGAACCTTGTCAATGTCTGGACTAGATTTTCAATTCATTTGGCAACTCATTTGATTAATAAAAGTAAGAGTTTTCATGGAAAACACAAAATTATCTGGGTAACCCTAAACTTTTGAATGGCAGTGTATTTTTTCCAAGAATTTATTACAGAAAAAGAGCATAAATTCATCTTAATTAGAGTTCCTCAATGTTCGGTGCCCTATGGCGTTTGAAATCTGCATTTCATTTGTAAGCGAAAGAGTTTCATTACTGCTTAGTCAGCATATACATCTGTTTGCATAGCATTACTTTCAAAGTGCCGTGCAATGTATACACTGTTCTAAATATTGGACAGAAACAAAATAAATAGTTAAAGCTACATGACATGCAAGGAAACAGACGTCTAAATTATTTGGTCAATTGTTATTTAACTGTATCTATGCTGAGGAGCATTTGTTATAATCATATACAATGCTCAAAAAATAAAGAAAACACTTAAATAACAGAATATAACTCCAAGTAAATCAAACTTCTGTGAAATCAAACTGTCAACTTAGGAAGCAACACTGTTTGACAATCAATTTCACATGCTGTTGTGCAAATGGAATAGACAACAGATGGAAATTATTGGCAATTACCAAGACACGTTCAATAAAGGAGTGGTTCTGCAGGTGAGGACCACAGACCACATCTCAGTACCAATGCTTTCTGCCTGATGTTTTGGTCACTTTTGAATGTTGGTTGTACTTTCACACTCATGGTAGCATCAGACGGACTCTACAACCCACACAAGTGGCTCAGGTAGTACAGTTCATCCAGGATGGCACATCAATGTGAGCTGTGGCAAGAAGGTTTGCTGTGTCTGTCAGGGTAGTGTTCGGAGGCAGGAGGCACTACCAGGAGACAGGCCAGTACACGAGGAGATGTGGAGGGAGCTGTAGAGGGCAACAACCCAGCAACAGGACAGCTATCTCAGCCTTTGTGCAAGGAGGAACAGGAGGAGCACTGACAGAACCCTGCTAAATGACCTCCAGTAGGCCACAAATGTGCATGTGTCTGCACAAATGGTTAGAAACTGACTCCATGAGGATGGTGTGAGTGCCCGACGTCCACAGATGGGGTTGTGCTCAAAGCCCAACACCATGCAGGACCCTTGGCATTTGCCACAGAACACCAGTATTGGCAAATTTGCCACTGGAGCCCTGTGCTCTTCACAGATGAAAGCAGGTTCACACTGAGCGCATGTGACAGACGTGACAGAGTCTGGAAATGCCATGGAGAGCGATCTGCTGCCTGCAACATCCTTCAGCATGACCGGTTTGGCAGTGGGTCAGTAATGGTATGGGGTGGCATTTCTTTGGAGAGCCACACAGCCCTCCATATGCTCGATAGAGGTAGCCTGACCTCCATTAGGTACCGAGATGAGATAGTCAGACCCCTTGTGAGACCATATGCTGTGCGGCTGGCACTGGGTTCCTCCTAATGCAGGACAATGCCAGACCTCATGTGGCTGGAGTGTGTCAACAGTTCCTGCAATATGAAGGCATTGAAGCTATGGACTGGCCCACCCATTCCCCAGACCTGAATCCGATTGAACACAACTGGGACATCATGTCTCGCACCATCCACCAACATCAAGTTGCACCACAGACAGTCCAGGAGTTAGCGGATGCTTTAGTCCAGGTCTGGGAGGAGATCCCTCAAGAGACCATCTGCCGCCTCATCAGGGGCATGCCCAGGCATTGTAGGGAGGTCATACAGGCACGTGGAGGCCACACACACTACTGAGCAACATTTCTTTGTCTTGAGGCATTTCCACTGAAGTTGGATCAGCCTGTAACTTAATTTTCCACTTTGATTTTGAGCATCATTCCAACTCCAGACCACCGTGGGATATTAGTTGTGATTTACGTTGATAATTTTTAGGGTTTATTGTTCTCCACACGTTCCCCTATGTAATAAATAAAGATTTACAATTGGAATATTTCATTCAGTGATTTCTAGGATGTGGGATTTTAGTGTTCCCGTTATTTTTTTGAGCAGTGTAAATTCTGCAAGCTGTGCAGATATATACACCAAGATTATATTTGCTACATGTAGCAATTAGAGATGAGCAAACCTTTCAAGTTTCAGTTTGGTGTGATTCGTCGAATGTTTAAACTTTCGCCAAATATGTTCACCGAACGGTTCGACGAATGTACCCGAACCCCATTAGATTCAATGTGAGGCCAAGTCAAACATATACACAACACCCTAAGGGGTGTCAAAAAGCATCCAAAACAGCTAAAATTAGGGGCAAACATCATGAAAAGTGGTATCAATTGACCCACAGTAGAAATTTGTAAATAGCACAGCAGCAATCAGCCATGACCCATGCAGGAGGTATCAGAGTCTTGCCCAGCATTTACATCTTGGAATTGAAGTTTTAATGGGGACCTGGTGGTTAAGGGAGCAGAGTAAGCCTTCTTAGCTGGCAGACCTGATACCTCATGCAACACCTCCAATTTTTATTCTTTTAATTGCAGCCAAAATCAAATGGCACAAACATCAGTATCATACAGCACTACTGGTAGAAAAATGTATGGAAAGTAACACAGGTAGTTGACTGAAAGTAAGTGTAGGCCTGCCTGTCTGGGAGCCCTACATAAACAGGCAACCCAGCAGATGAAGACCCAACTTGGAGTCTCCACCTTTCAAAAAACTTATTGTCACACACAACTAAAGTGGCATCAATTTGGACAGAGTAGAAATATATTAATAGGCCTCTGACACATCTTCCATCACAGGCAACCCACCAGATGGCAATCCAACTTGGAGTATGCACATTTCAAAAAAATTGTTTGTAACATCAACAGCAGTAGCAACTAGGGTTGAGCGACTTTTCTTTTTCAAAAGTCGGGTCGAGTGAAATCGGCCGATCCTATAGAAAAGTCGGGGTCGGGGTCGGCCGAAACACGAAACCCAATGCAGTGCATTGGGTTTCTAATGGTTCCCAGGGTCTGAAGGAGAGGAAGCTCTCCTTAAGGCCCTGGGATCCATATTTAAGTGTAAAATAAAGAATAAAAATAAAAAAATATTGCTATACTCACCCTCGGACGCGCCCTGGTTCTCACCGGCAGCCTTCCTTCCTAAGAATCAGCGCCTGAAGGGCCTTCGATGACATCGTGGCTTGTCATTGGTCGCGTGAGCGGTCACATGGGCGGTCACGCGACCAATCACATGCCGCAACGTCATCTAAGGTCCTTCAGGCGCTAATTCTTAGGAAGGAAGGCTGCCGGTGAGAACCAGTGCGCGTCCGAGGGTGAGTATATCAATATTTTTTTTTTTTTATTCTTTATTTTACATCTTAAATATATCAGAACTCGGTATCGGAATTCCGATTCCAGATGAGAAGATCGCCGACCTCATGGCCGACCCCACACGGGTTTCATGAAACCCGACTTTGCCAAAAGTCGGCGACTTCTGAATCTGGCCGACCCGTTTCGCTCAACCCTAGTAGCAACAGCAGGCACAGTAGACCACAAAGATAGCACATACTTCAATAATGCAAGATCAATGCATGACATGAAAAACGACACCATCGTCTAGCCTGCCTAGTCTGTGACTTGGGTGCAAAAGTAATTGGAGATCCATGGTTTGATCATTTTGATGAAAGTTAGGCTGTCTACACTTTCAGAGGACAGCCGGATGTGCTTATCCATCATGATACCACAAGAGTGCTGAAGACACGTTCTGAGAGAAAGCTGGCTGCTGGGCATGACAAAACCTCCATGGCGTGGCAGGCGAGTTTAGGCAATTTTTAAAGACCAAAATCCAATGGCATTGATATTGAGCTCCAGATACTCCTGCACCATCTTCTCCATTCGTTTACAATGTATCAAACTTGTACTCTGTTCTGCTGGTTCACTGGCTTATCTAAAAAAGTTGTGAAACAACTCACAGGTATTGATTTTGCCACTTACACTGTGGCTGCTGCTGCTAATTTATTTGTAATGAAGCTTTGACGTCTAGAACTGGGATACATACTGTGTGCCTCACTGCTGTCTTGGGGAAAACCACTCATAAGATTGTATACAAGCATGTTTTGATACACCAGCATCAATGTCCAGTGGGGAAATATCTGGCTACATTTACGCTTTTATTGTGGATGTAACAGAGTGGCAACCCAGTAGTCAGCACTATTTCTAACCCTAAGAATATGGGCGTCGTGTTGAAGATAGTGCAGCAATAAGGTGCTCATGTGTCTGGCGCTTCTATGAGGTCTAAGTCCACGGTGTGTTGGTGGTGGCATAACACTCAAGGTTGCTTCCTCCATCCCCTCCTGTCAACCATGGACAACAGAGAGGGGATCATTATCCTCTTCATCTCCTGACTGTTGCGCGTCAATTGCCTCATCCTCCTCTATTTGTTCCTCGGCTCCTACACCTTCACTAACAGTTTGTCTGGTACCATCAGCCCCCTCGATCACTGTAATCCACCATCCCATGGCACCTGCCTGTGCCATGACAATCGTGAAATTTGAGATATTGTTATCCCTTCCGCATCCTCCTCTACTTCCACCTTTTCTGTTGAGACCACCACCTCCTCACCCAGACTATTAAAAGTGTGCTCCAGCATGTCAATAACCAGAATAGTGATAGTGATCATGGCATCATCAGCTTTAACCATCTTAGTAGCCATTTTGTAACAGTATAGAAGAGTTCAGAGGTCCTCTATCTGTGCCCATGTAGGGGATGTGGTATTTATATTGTTCCTTTTTCTCCAAAACTCCTGTTCGTCTATATTGTATTTCATTAATGTGTTCATACATGGTGGTACTGCTGCACATAAAGTGTATTACCACTGTGTATAAGAGTACTGCTACACCTTATGAGTGTTGCTCTGTCTTTATGTATAATATGTGTTACGGGGTGAGGACACCCATAAGCTAAGGAGGGCTGTCTAGCCCAGGGCACATCATGTCCCGTAACATTGTCCGAGAAGTGTGAGCCCAGCTTACAGGATCCAGGGGGCCAAAGAGTTATAGCACACACATCAGCAACATTAGGCTACATTCACATTTGCATTGTTGGGCGCAGCGTCGTCGACGCAATGCACAACGCATGTCAAACGCATAAACAACGCAGCGTTGTCCTATACAATTGAAGATCAAAACCGCCCCCAAAAAATACATTAAGTCAAAAGGCGCATGCGTCAAAAAACGCGGCTCAACGCAGGCACCTGCGCCCTATGCGTTTTTCATAGACACTAATGTGTTTTTTTGGCACATTTACGACGCAGGTGCGTTGCATGCGTTTTTCTTTGGAAATGTGATGCATCAAAACTGCAACCTGTAGCATCATCCGCGCCCTGTCTGGTGCGCCAAAAAAAACGCATGCGTCATACAACGCATGACAACGCATACCGGCGCATGTCCATGTGCCCCCCATGTTAAAGATAGGGGTGCAGGACGCATGCGTCGGTATCCGTCACCGATACTGCGCCCAACAACGCAAATGAGAACGTAGCCTTAACGGTGCAGAATTAGTAAGTCTGCAGTTGTCATCAGAAAGAGAAGCTAAGAAGCACGGGACCAGGTCACACGAAATGTGGCAGATCTTTGCGTGGGCAGCGGTTTTCAGATCCGTGGCTAAATGGTGGAGAACCCCTCCACCGGAGGCAAGAGTACAAGACAGTGAGTACGTTAAGGGACCAAAGGATGAGGTCCATCCCGGGGACAAGCTTAGGATACGAGAGAGAAGGCAAGGGAAAGTGGAAGCATTGCCTGATGAGAATTCCTGTGTGTGTATTGAGTATGCTCTGGATGAAGTGCTGAGTAAAAGAGTTGATGTTGAAAAGTTGAAACCGGACTGTGACTCTTATTTTGCGGAACTGTCTGTGAGGAATACATCCCCGTACTGGGCAAGTCCAGATGGTGTTGAGGAACAGCAATGAGGGACTCAGAAATGTAAAACATGTTTGTATGGAGGGGGAAGTCCAGAGAGTGATAAAGGGATTGCTATTGGCCATGACAGCAGCCCTGGCCCCTGCCAAATCCTACACGCACTCCGCAAGCGTGAATTGTACCATGTTCATGCCGCGTTGGCCTAGGCTATGCAAAAGCACATACTGTACCCTCATGTACTCATGTTCCCTCATGTACTGCTCATCACTGCAGCCACAGTCACTGCAAAATTTACAGAGTGGAATTCCGCTGTTTTGGAACATCGTAAATCAAATGGATAATTGGTAGGCCGAAAGCCCTCTGTAGTGATGCAAGTTGATGACCTGTGGGGTGCGGTCAGCAGAAGTAAGAACACACGTGCTTTCTGCAGCAGTTCATCCAGGCTAGGAAAGTGGCATAGAAATTGCTGTACCACTAGGTTGAGGATGTTATAATAAATGTGTGTGGATGATATCCGCGCTGCTGTGACAAAATGAATCCAGATATAATTGTAATACACTCCGGTGGTTTATATCTGGATTTTTTGTCACAGCAGTGCGAATATAATTCAAGCACATTTATTATAACATCTGTGAGAGGTCGTTTTGATGACCTGTGGATCTACGGCAGCTGACATCTACAAGCTTTTATTCTGCATCATAAGTTTAGCAGTTTTCTAACATTGATTGGAATAATCCATGGGATAAGACCCTATTTGTGCTTTTTGCTTCCTATCATTCTACTAGGTTGGGGATGTGAGCCATGCAAGTAATGTTTGTGAAGTTGCCCCAGCGTAGGGCCGCCACCAGGTTTGCAACATTATTGCACATGGACTTCTCTGACTCCAGACTCAAAGGAGACAGCAATTGCTCTAACTCAGCCAGGATAGCTGTCTGCAACTCTTCAGCTGTGTGACTGCGATCTCCAAAGCATATTAATTTGAACACTGTGGTGACCCATGGCTGTGCAGTAGTGTTGAGCGAAACGGGTCGGTCATTTTCATAAGTCGCAGACTTTTGGCAAAGTCGGGTATCATGAAACCCGACCCAATCCCTGTGTGGGGTCGGCCATGCGGTACGCGACTTTCGCGCCAAAGTCGCGTTTCAATGACGCGAAAAGCGCCATTTCTCAGCCAATGAAGGTGGACGCAGAGTGTGGGCAGCGTAATGACATAGGTCTCAGTCCCCACCATCTAAGAGAAGGGCATTGCAGTGATTGGCTTGTTTCTGCGGCATCACAGGGGCTATAAAGGGGTGATCCCGCCGACCGCCATCTTACTGCTGCTGATCTGAGCATAGGGAGAGGTTGCTGCCGCTTCGTCAGAAGCAGGGATAGCGTTAGGCAGGGTACATTAACCCCCAAACCACTTGTGCTGTAGCGATTTCCACTGTCCAACACTACCTTTTGTTTGCAGGGACAGTGGAGGCTACATTTTTTTTCCCTCAGCGCTGTACTTCATTGGGCTGCCCTAGAAGGCTCCCTGATAGCTGCATTGCTGTTTGCACACCGCTGTGCAAACCAACTGCTTTTTTCAAAGCACAAATCCTGTTGCTCCTTCCTTTCTACACAGCTATCTTGTTTGTTTGTCAACACTTTTGACTTTTTTGTGCAGCAGTCCAATCCTTGTTATTGCTGCCTGCCATACTTTGCTGAGATTACTGCAGGGAGATAGTAATTGTAGGACAGTCCTTTTTTTTTTTTTTTGTTTCGTTATATCTCTTCAAGCCACTTTCTGCCACAGAAAATATACTCTAATACAGTGGCCCAGATTTATTCACTAGTCTCCCTGAAGAAAAAAAAAAGGTGCAGATTAAAATTGGCAAATCTGTATCAGTGGCAGTCCTGTGTGTGGCATCTGTGTCTCATTTTCTAGCACAGAAAACATACAGTCTAACAGTGGGCCTGATTTCTTGCCAATTCTCCCATAAATAAAAAAAAATAGTGGGAGATTAAGATTGGCAATTTTGCCTCAGTGCCAGTGCTGTGTGTGGCATCTGTCTCTAATTTTGTGCCACATTAAACCTAGTGTGTAATACTGGGCCAGTTTTCTTTTAAATTATCCCTGAAAAAAAAAACAGTGGGAGATTAAGATTGGCATTTCTGCTTCAGTGCCACTCCTGTGTGTGCCACCTGTCTCAAATTTTGTGCCACATTAAACCTAGTGTGTAATACTGGGCCAGATTTCTTTTAAATTCTCCCTGAAAAAAAAATAGTGGGAGATTAAGATTGGCATTTCTGCTTCAGTGCCAGTCCTGTGTGTGCCACCTGTCTCAAATTTTGTGCCACATTAAACCTAGTGTGTAATACTGGGCCAGATTTCTTTTAAATTCTCCCTGAAAAAAAATAGTGGGAGATTAAAGGGAACCTGTCCCCCCGTTTTTTCAGTAGGAGATAAAAATACCGTTAAATATGGCCTGATCTGTGCTTTACAATAGGGTATTTTTTGTCCCCTGATTCCCTACCTATGCTGCCGAAATACCTTACAAAAGTGTCCTTTTTCGCCTGTCAATCAGGCTGGTCAGGTCAGATGGGCGTGGTCACAGCGCTGTTTCTCCCCCACATCTTGCTTATGTTCCCGTTGGTGGCGTAGTGCTTCTCGCATGTGCAAGTGCCGAATGCACTGCGCAGCTGTAGAAAAAGAGTGCGCTCGCCGCTATTCAGCGGTTTCTCGGTGGGCGCGGCCATCTTCCTGAGGTCGCGCGTTCGCAGATGGAGTCTCCTGCTTCCCGGGGCTTCAGGAAAATGGCCGCGGGATGCCGCGCGTGCGCAGATGGACATCGCGGCGGCCATTTTCCTGAAGCCGAGATTCGAATTCGGCTTCAGGAAAATGGCCGCCGCGATGTCCATCTGCGCACATGCCCTGATGGACTATGCTGAACCAGCTACCCAGTCGACACTTCTTTTCAAGAAAAGCCATCCCAGCCCTCCACCAGCATGTAAAAGACCGCATCGTCCATGCACTCAGGCAATCTGTGAGTACAAAGGTGCACCTGACAACAGATGCATGGACCAGTAGGCATGGCCAGGGACGTTACGTGTCCATCACGGCACACTGGGTTAATGTGGTGGATGCAGGGTCCACAAGGGACAGCAATATTGGGACAGTTCTGCCTAGCCCATGGTCTAGGAAACAGTTGGCTGTAGGCGTTGGCCCCCCCTCCTCCTCCTCACCATCCTCCTGCAAAGGCGAGAGCTCGTCCACAGACCGCAGTCACACAACCACTCCATCCGCAGCTGCCACTGTTGCACACCAGATGTCCCATTATGGGGCAGCTACTGCAAAGCGTCAGCAGGCTGTATTGGCAATGAAGTGTTTGGGCGACAACAGACACACCACGGACGTTCTGTCCGAGTTCTTGCAGAAAGAAACTCAGTCATGGCTGGACACTGTACATCTTGAGGCAGGCAAGGTAGTGAGTGATAACGGAAGGAATTTTATGGCTGCCATAACCCTTTCCCAACTGAAACACATTCCTTGCCTGGCTCACACCTTAAACCTGGTGGTGCAGTGCTTCCTGAAAAGTTATCTGGGGTTACCCGACCTGCTCCTCAAAGTGCGCAGACTTTGCACGCATATCCGCCGTTCGCCTGTACACTCCAGCCGTATGCAGAACCATCAGCGGTCTTTGAACCTTCCCAAGCATCGCCTAATCATCGACGTTGCAACAAGGTGGAACTCCACACTGCACATGCTTCAGAGACTGTGCGAACAGAGGCGTGCTGTTATGTATTTGTGGGAGGATACACATACACGGGCAGGCAGTTGGATGGCAGGCATGGAGTTGTCAGGTGTGCAGTGGTCGAAGGTACAAGACCTGTGTCAAGTCCTTCAGTGTTTTGAGGAATGCACACGGCTGGTTAGTGCAGACCACGCCATAATAAGCATGAGCATCCCCCCAATGCATCTGCTGATGCAAAGTTTGACGCACATAAAAGAGCAGGCGTCTGCAGCCTAGGAAGAGGATAGCCTTGATGACAGTCAGCCATTGTCTGGTCAGGGCAATTTATAGGACGAGGTAGCGGGCGAAGAGGAGGAGGACGAGAAGGATGATGGGGATGAGTATTTTTTGAATGAGGAAGCTTCTCCGGGGCCAATAGGAACTGGTGGCGTTGCAAGGTCAGGTTCAGGTTTTTTGAGGGAGACAAGTGACGTAGATTTGCCTGAAACTGCCCCTCAACCCAGCACAACCGCAGATTTGACAACTGGAACTTTGGCCCACATGGCGGATTATGCCTTACGTATCCTCAAAAGGGACCCACACATTATAAAAATGATGACCGATGACGATTACTGGTTGGCCTGCCTCCTTGATCCTCGCTATAAAGGCAAATTGCAAAATATCATGCCACATGAGAACCTCGAACAAATATTAGCAACCAAACAAGCAACTCTTGTAGACCGTTTGATTCAGGCATTCCCAGCACACAGCGCCGGTGATGGTTCTCACACGAGCTGCAGGGGGCAACAGGGCAGAGGTGTTAGAGTTGCACAAATCAGAAGTGGCGTTGGACAGAGAGATTTTCTGACCAGGTTGTGGAGTGATTTTGCAATTACCGCAGACAGGACAGGTACTGCAGCATCAGTTCAAAGTGGCAGGAGACAACATTTGTCCAGTATGGTTACTAACTATTTTTCATCCCTTATCGATGTTCTCCCTCAACCGTCATTCCCATTTGATTACTGGGCATCCAAAATAGACACCTGGCCTGAATTGGCAGAATATGCATTGCAGGAGCTTGCTTGCCCAGCAGCTAGTGTGCTATCAGAAAGAGTATTCAGTGCTGCTGATTCAATATTAATTAACGGCGCTGTGGAAAAAGTGAATAGCGCCCCCCAGAGTCAGATTTTCTCCGGGGTCTCGGCTGCCGGGTTAGCCGAGACCCCAGAGAACATGATTCGGGGGTTTTGTTACCGACCCCGCATTTGCGATCGCCGGTAATTAACCGTTTACCGGCGATCGCAAAAAAAAAAAAACGCGATCTCTTTTTAATTTCTCTGTCCTCTGATGTGATCGCACATCAGAGGACAGAGAAAGGGGGTCCCAGATAGCCCTCCGATACTCACCTATCTCCCCCGGTGCTCCTCGTGGCTCCCGGTGGGCGCCGCCATCTTCAAAATGGCGGGCGCATGCGCAGTGCACCCGCCGGCCAGCACCGGGAGACTCTTTGGGGTCTCGGCTGCCCGGGGTAGCCGAGACCCCAAAGTACATGATCGGGGTCGGTTTTAACGACCCCTGTTTTGCGATCGCCGGTATTAACGGTTTACCGGCGACCGCAAAAAAATCAAAAATCAAAGTGTAATTCTCTGTCCTCTGATGTGATCGCACATCAGAGGACAGAGAAATAGGGGGATTCGGGGACCCTATTATACTTTCCGGTGTCCCTGGATCCTCCTGCTGCTCCTCCTGGCTGCCGGGGAAAAGAAAATGGCGGGCGCATGCGCAGTGCGCCCGCCATCTATCGCCATCTACCGGCAGACAGGAGAAGAGCAGTTGGGGCTAAAATTAGGGTTAGGGCTAGGGTTAGGGTTAGGGCTAGGGCTAGGGTTAGGGTTAGGGCTAGGGCTAGGGTTAGGGCTAGGGTTAGGGCTAGGGTTAGGGCTAGGGTTAGGGTTAGGGCTAGGGTTAGGGCTAGGGTTAGGGCTAGGGCTAGGGTTAGGGCTAGGGTTAGGGCTAGGGTTAGGGTTGGGGCTAAATTTAGGGTTAGGGTTGGGCTAAATTCAGGGTTAGGGTTCTTTCATACTTACGTAGGTACGGGGCCGTCGCCACGCGTCGGCCCGACATACCGACGCACGTTGTGAAAATTGTGCACAACGTGGGCAGCAGATGTAGTTTTTCAACGCATCCGCTGCCCAATCTATGTCCTGGGGAGGAGGGGGCGGAGTTACAGCCACGCATGCGCGGTCAGAAATGGCGGACGCGACGTACAAAAAAAACATTGAACGTTTTTTGTGCAGACGGTCCGCCAAAACACAACTGATCCTGTTATGTTCTGGTGATTAAGGAGCGACATTCGTCTAGCTCTGAGCAGGTGGCAACTATACTGACCGCAGTCCCTAAGCTCAACACAACACTAGAAGCAGCCGTGGAATGCTCCTAACTCTGCCTAGGCATCTCGTCACAGCCTAAGAGCTAACTACCCCTAAAGATAGAAGCAGGAAAACTATCTTGCCTCAGAGAAAATCCCCAAAGGATAGTTTAGCCCCCCACAAATAATGACTGTGAGAGGAGAAGGAAATGACATACATAGTATGAAACAAGATTTAGCACAGGAGGCCACTTCTAGCTAAATAGAAAATAGTACAGGACAGAACGCTGTGCGGTCAGTAATAAAAACTAGAAAAAGTCCACCGCAGAGAAATGCAAAAATCTCCACACCTGACTAAAGGTGTGGAGGGCAAACTCTGCTGCCCAGAGCTTCCAGCTTAGCTGAATAGATCCATACTGAAAAGCTGGACCAATGAACAAAAACAAAGAAAGTGCTGAACAACAAGTCCACAACAAGAGAACTGCAAAAGGACAAGCAAGGACTTAGCTTTGATGAACTGGTCAGAGTGTCAGGAAAGTCCTAAGAGCAATGACTCCAGGCAGGAACAATAGACAACTGGCATTGAATGAGGGGTAAGGCCAGACTAATATAGCCGAGCCAGAAAGACGATCAGTGAAAACAGCTGCTGAAGCTAAATCCAAGAAGCAGCCATACCACTCAAAACCACAGGAGGGAGCCAAAGAGCAGAACTCACAAAAATGCTACTTACAACCACCGGAGGGAGCCCAAGAGCGGAATTCACAACAGTACCCCCCCCCTTAAGGAGGGGTCACCGAACCCTCACCAGAGCTCCCAGGCCGATCAGGATGAGCCAAATGAAAAGCACGAACAAAATCGGCGGCATGAACATCGGAGGCAACAACCCAAGAATTATCCTCCTGGCCATAACCCTTCCACTTGACAAGATACTGAAGCTTCCGCCTCGAAAAACGAGAATCCAAAATTTTCTCAACCACATATTCCAACTCCCCCTCAACCAACACCGGGGCAGGAGGATCAACAGATGGAACAACGGGCACCACATATCTCCGCAACAAAGATCTATGGAAAACATTGTGGATGGCAAAAGAGGCTGGAAGGGCCAAACGAAAAGACACAGGATTGATAATCTCAGAAATCTTATAAGGACCAATAAACCGAGGCTTGAACTTAGGGGAAGAAACCTTCATAGGAACATGACGAGAGGACAACCAAACCAAATCCCCCACACGAAGCCGGGGACCAACACACCGACGGCGGTTAGCAAAACGCTGAGCCTTTTCCTGGGAAAACGTCAAATTGTCTACCACATGTGTCCAAATCTGCTGTAACCTGTCCATCACAGAATCAACACCAGGACAATCAGAAGGCTCAACCTGCCCTGAAGAAAAACGAGCATGGAAACCAAAATTACAAAAGAAAGGCGAAACCAAAGTAGCTGAACTGGCCCGATTATTAAGGGCAAACTCGGCCAACGGCAAGAAAGTCACCAAATCATCCTGATCAGCAGACACAAAGCATCTCAAATAGGTTTCCAAGGTCTGATTAGTTCGCTCAGTTTGGCCATTGGTCTGAGGATGGAACGCCGAAGAAAAAGACAAATCAATACCCATCCTAGCACAAAAGGCCCGTCAAAACCTGGAAACAAACTGGGAACCTCTGTCAGACACAATATTCTCTGGAATGCCATGCAAACGAACCACATGCTGAAAAAACAATGGAACCAAATCAGAGGAGGAAGGCAATTTAGGCAAAGGTACCAAATGGACCATTTTAGAGAACCGGTCACAAACCACCCAGATAACAGACATCCTCTGGGACACAGGAAGATCCGAAATAAAATCCATGGAAATATGCGTCCAAGGCCTATCCGGGACGGGCAAAGGCAAAAGCAACCCACTAGCGCGGGAACAGCAAGGCTTGGCTCGGGCGCAATTCCCACAGGACTGCACAAAAGCACGGACATCGCGCGACAAGGAAGGCCACCAAAAGGACCTAGCAACCAAATCTCTGGTACCAAAAATCCCAGGATGACCAGCCAACACTGAACAATGGACCTCAGAAATCACCTTACTCGTCCATCTATCAGGAACAAACAGCTTCCCCACTGGACAGCGGTCAGGCCTATCAGCCTGAAATTCCTGAAGCACCCGCCGCAAATCAGGGGAGATGGCAGAAAGAATCACCCCTTTCTTAAGAATGCCAACCGGCTCAAGGACTCAAGGAGAATCCGGCAAAAAACTCCTAGAGAGGGCATCCGCCTTAACATTCTTAGTACCAGGAAGGTACGAGACCACAAAATCAAAACGGGAGAAAAACAGGGACCACCGAGCCTGTCTAGGGTTCAGCCGCTTGGCCGACTCAAGGTAAATCAAATTCTTATGATCAGTCAAGACCACAATGCGGTGCTTGGCTCCCTCAAGACAATGTCGCCACTCCTCAAATGCCCACTTCATAGCCAACAACTCCCGATTGCCGACATCATAATTGCGTTCCGCAGGCGAAAACTTTCGGGAAAAGAAGGCACATGGCTTCATCAAGGAACCATCAGAATTCCTCTGTGACAAAACGGCCCCTGCCCCAATCTCAGAAGCGTCAACCTCAACCTGAAAAGGAAGAGAAACATCTGGTTGACGCAACACAGGGGCAGAAGTAAATCGGCGTTTAAGCTCCTGAAAGGCCTCAACAGCCTCAGAGGACCAATTAGTCACATCAGCGCCTTTCTACGTCAAATCGGTCAGGGGTTTAATCACACTAGAGAAGTTGGCAATGAAACGGCGATAAAAATTAGCAAAGCCCAAAAATTTCTGAAGGCTCTTCACAGATGTGGGTTGAATCCAGTCATGAATGGCTTGGACCTTAACAGGATCCATTTCTATAGACGAAGGAGAAAAAATAAACCCCCAAAAAGAGACCTTCTGAACTCCAAATAGGCACTTAGACCCCTTCACAAATAGAGCATTATCACGAAGGATCTGGAATACCATCCTGACCTGCTTCACATGAGACTCCCAATCATCGGAAAAAATCAAAATATCATCCAAATACACAATCAAGAATTTGTCAAGATAATTGCGGAAAATATCATGCATGAAAGACTGGAACACAGATGGAGCATTAGAGAGCCCAAATGGCATCACAAGATATTCAAAATGGCCTTCGGGCGTATTAAATGCAGTCTTCCATTCATCACCCTGTTTAATACGAACAAGATTATATGCCCCTCGAAGGTCAATCTTGGTAAACCAACTAGCCCCCTTAATCCTAGCAAACAAATCAGAGAGCAAAGGTAAAGGGTATTGGAATTTGACCGTGATTTTATTAAGAAGTCGATAATCAATACAGGGTCTTAAGGAGCCATCCTTATTGGCAACAAAAAAGAATCCCGCTCCCAATGGTGACGAAGACGGCCGAATATGCCCCTTCTCTAAAGACTCCTTAACATAGCTCCGCATGGCGGCTTGCTCTGGCACAGACAGGTTGAAAAGTCGGCCCTTAGGGAACTTACAGCCAGGAATCAATTCAATAGCACAATCACAGTCCCTATGTGGAGGAAGGGAACTGGACTTGGGCTCATCGAATACATCCTGGAAATCTAACAAAAATTCAGGAACATCAGAAGAGGGGGAAGAGGAAATTGACATCAAAGGAATGTCACTATGTACCCCTTGACAACCCCAACTAGTCACAGACATTGATTTCCAATCCAGCACTGGATTGTGTACTTGTAACCATGGAAAACCCAGTACAACAACATCATGTAAATTATGCAACACCAGAAAACGGCAATCTTCCTGATGTGCAGGAGCCGTGTACATAGTCATCTGCGTCCAGTACTGAGGTTTATTCTTGGCCAATGGTGTAGCATCAATACCCCTCAAGGGTATGGGACTCTGCAAAGGCTGCAAAGAAAAACCACAGCGCCTAGCGAATTCTAAGTCCATTAAGTTCAGAGCAGCGCCTGAATCCACAAATGCCATGACAGAAAAAGATGACAATGAGCAAATCAGGGTCACAGACAGGAGAAACTTAGGCTGCACAGTACTAATGGTAACAGATCTAGTGACCCTCTTAATACGCTTAGGGCAATCAGAAATAGTATGAGCAGAATCACCACAGTAAAAACACAGCCTATTCTGACGTCTGTATCCCCTCTGTTCCGCTCTAGTCAAAATCCTATCACATTGCATGGGCTCAGGACTTTGCTCAGAGGACACTGCCATATGGTGCACCACTTTGCGTTCACACAGGCGCTGATCAATCTGAATGGCCAGAGACATAGATTCGCTCAAACCAACAGGCGTGGGAAACCCCACCATAACATCTTTAAGGGCTTCAGAAAGACCCTTTCTGAAATTGTTGCCAGAGCCTCCTCATTCCATTTAGTGAGCACAGACCATTTTCTAAATTTCTGGCAGTATAATTCTGCCGCTTCCTGACCCTGACACAGGGCCAACAGTGTTTTCTCATCATGCTCTACAGAGTTAGGTTCGTCATACAATAATCTGAGCAATTGAAAAAATGCATCTACATTAAGCACTGCCGGATTCCCTGACTCAAGTGAGAATGCCCAGTCCTGAGGGTCGCCACGCAGAAGAGAAATAACTATCTTTACTTGCTGAATGGGGTCACCAGAGGAACGGGGTTTCAGAACAAAAAACAATTTGCAATTATTTTTAAAGTTCAAAAACTTAGATCTATCCCCGTAAAAAAAATCCGGAGTATGAATTCTAGGCTCAGACCGGAGTCTGAACCACATAATCTTGAATACTCTGTACTCTTGCAGCAAGCTGATCCACACGAGAAAACAAACCCTGAACATCCATGCCTGCATCCAAATCCCGAATCACCCAGAGATCAAGAGGAAGGAAAAAGACAAAACAAACTAAAGAAAAGAAAATGGCTCAGAACTCTTTTTCTCTTCCTTCTTTTGAGAAGCATTCAGCTCATTTTTGGCCAGTTGTACTGTTATGATCTGGTGATTAAGGAGCAACATGCGTCTAGCTCTGAGCAGTATAGGCAACTATACTGACCGCAGTCCCTAAGCTCAACACAACACTAGAAGCAGCCGTGGAATGCTCCTAACTCTGCCTAGGCATCTCGTCACAGCCTAAGAGCTAACTACCCCTAAAGATAGAAGCAGGAAAACTATCTTGCCTCAGAGAAAATCCCCAAAGGATAGTTTAGCCCCCCACAAATAATGACTGTGAGAGGAGAAGGAAATGACATACGTAGTATGAAACAAGATTTAGCACAGGAGGCCACTTCTAGCTAGATAGAAAATAGTACAGGACAGAAAGCTGTGCGGTCAGTAATAAAAACTAGAAAAAGTCCACCGCAGAGAAATGCAAAAATCTCCACACCTGACTAAAGGTGTGGAGGGCAAGCTCTGCTGCCCAGAGCTTCCAGCTTAGCTGAATAGATCCATACTGAAAAGCTGGACAAATGAACAAAAACAAAGAAAGTGCTGAACAACAAATCCACAACAAGAGAACCGCAAAAGGACAAGCAAGGACTTAGCTTTGATGAACTGGTCAGAGTGTCAGGAAAGTCCTAAGAGCAATGACTCCAAGCAGGAACAATAGACAACTGGCATTGAATGAGGGATAAGGCCAGACTAATATAGCCGAGCCAGAAAGACGATCAGTGAAAACAGCTGCTGAAGCTAAATCCAAGAAGCAGCCATACCACTCAAAACCACAGGAGGGAGCCAAAGAGCAGAACTCACAAAAATGCTACTTACAACCACCGGAGGGAGCCCAAGAGCGGAATTCACAACATGATCCAGTGCACGATGGACGTGACGTGTGGCCATCCGTCACGATCCGTAGGCAATACAAGTCTATTGGCAAATTAACGCATCCTGCGGGCACATTTGGAGGATCCGTTTTTTGTCCAAAACGATGGATTGCGACGGATGCCAAACAACGCAACTGTGAAAGTAGCCTTAGGGCTAGGGTTGGGGCTAAAGTTAGCGCTAGGGTTGGGGCTAAAGTTAGGGATAGATTTGGGGTTAGGGTTTGGATTAGAGTTGGTATTAGGGTTAGCGTTGGCATTAGGGTTACGCTTGGGATTAGGGTTAGGTTTGGGATTAGGTTTAAGGTTAGGGTTGTGATTAGGGGTGTATTGGGATTAGGGTTAGGTTTGAGGTTAGGGTTGAGATTAGGATTAGAGGTGTGTTGGATTTAGGGTTTTGATTAGGGTTATGGTTAGGGTTGACATTAGGGTTGTTTTGGGGTAAGGGTTGTGATTATCGTTAGGGTTAGTGATTAGGATTATGGATCGGGTTGGGATTAGGGTTAGGGGTGTGTTGGGGTTAGGGTTGAAGCTAGAATTGGGGGGTTTCCACTGTTTAGTTACATCAGGGGGTCTCCAAACACGACAGCCAATTTTGCACTCAAAAAGTCAAATGGTGCTCCCTCCCTTCTGAGCTCTGCTGTGCACCCAAACAGTGGGTTACCCCCACATATGGTGCATCAGCATACTCGGGATAAATTGGACAACAACGTTTGGTGTCCAATTTCTCCTGTTACCCTTGTGAAAATAAAAACTTGGGGGCTACAAATCTTTTTTGTGGAAATTTTTTTTTTTTTTTCACGACTCTGCATTCTAAACTTCTGTGAAGCACTTGAGCATTCAAAGTTCTCACCACACATCTAGATAAGTTCCTTGGGGGGTCTAGTTTCCAAAATGGGGTCACTTCTGGGGGGTTACTACTGTTTAGGTACATCAGGGGCTCTGCAAACGCAACATAATGCCCACAGACCATTCTATCTAAGTCTGCATTCCAAAACAGTGCTCCTTCCCTTCCGAGCTCTGCTGTGCGCCCAAACAGTGGTTTACCCCCACATATGGGGCATCAGCATACTCGGGATACATTGTCAACAACTTTTGGGGTCCAATTTCTCCTGTTACCCTTGTGAAAATAAAAACTTGGGTGCTAAAATATCTTTTTGGTGGAAAAAAAAATATTTTTTTATTTTCACGACTCTGCATTCTAAACTTCTCTGAAGCACTTGGGCATTCAAAGTTCTCACCACACATCTAGATAAGTTCCTTGGGGGGTCTAGTTTCCAAAATGGGGTCACTTGTGGAGGGTTTCTACTGTTTAGGTACATCAGGGGCTCTGCAAACGCAACATAACGCCCGCAGACCATTCTATCAAAGTCTGCATTCCAAAATGGCGCTCCTTCCTTCCGAGCTCTGCCGTGCACCAAAACAGTGGTTTACCCCCACATATGGGGAACCAGCACCCTCAGGACAAATTGGACAACAACGTTTGTTGTCCAATTTCTCTTGTTACCCTTGTGAAAATAAAAACTTGGGGGCTAAAAAATCTTTTTTGTAGAAAAAAAAATATTTTTTATTTTCACGACTCTGCATTCTAAACTTCTGTGAAGCACTTGGGCATTCAAAGTTCTCACCACACATCTATATAAGTTCCATGGGGGGTCTAGTTTCCAAAATGGGGTCACTTGTGGGGGGTTTCCACTGTTTAGGCACATCAGGGGCTCTCCAAACGCGACATGGCGTCCAATCTCAATTCCAGACAATTCAACATTGAAAAAGTAAAACGGCACTCCTTCACTTCCAAGCTCTGCGGTGCACCCAAACAGTGGTTTACTATTACATATTGGGTATCAACGTACTCAGGAGAAATTGCACTACAACTTTTGTTGTCTAATTTCTCCTGTTACCCTTGTGAAAATAAAAATTTGGGGGCAAAAAGATCATTTTTGTAGAAAAAATGCGATTTTTTTATTTTCATGGCTCAACGTTATAAACTTCTGTGAAGCACTTGGGGGTTCAAAGTGCTCACCACACATCTAGATAAGTTCCTTAAGGGGTTTAGTTTCCAAAATGGTGTCACTTGTGGGGGGTTTCCACTGTTTAGGTACATCAGGGGCTCTCCAAACGCGACATGGCGTCCAATCTCAATTCCTGCCAATTCTACATTGAAAAAGTAAAACGGCGCTCCTTCACTTCCAAGCTCTGCGGTGAGCCCAAACAGTGGTTTACCCTCACATATGGGGTATCGACGTATTCAGGAGAAATCGCACAACAACTTTTGTTGTCTAATTTCTCCTGTTACCCTTGTGAAAATAAGAATTTGTGGGCGAAAAGATCATTTTTGTGTAAATAAAAGCGATTTTTTATTTTCACGGCTCTACGTTATAAACTTCTGTGAAGCTCTTGGGGGTTCAAAGTGCTCACCACACATCTAGATAAGTTCCTTAAGGGGTCTAGTTTATAAAATGGTGTCACTTGTGGGGAGTTTCCACTGTTTAGGTACATCTGGGGCTCTCTAAACGTGACATGGCGTCCGATCTCAATTCCAGCCAATTCTGCATTGAAAAAGTCAAACGGCGCTCATTCACTTCCAAGTTCTGCGGTGCGCCCAAACAGTGGTTTACCCCCACAAATGGGGTATTGGCATATTCAGGAGAAATTGCATAACAAAATTTATGGTTACATTTCTGTTTTTACACTTGTGAAAATAAAAAAAATGGTTCTGAATTAAAATGTTTGCAAAAAAAAGTTAAATGTTCATTTTTTCCTTCCACATTGTTTCAGTTCCTGAGGGGTGTAGTTTTTAGGATGGTGTCACACTTCGTTATTTTCTATCATATAGACCCCTCAAAATGACTTCAAATGTGATGTGGTCCCTAAAAAAAAAAGGTGATGTAAAAATGGGAAATGTTATTTATTAACTATTTTTTGTGACATATCTCTCTGATTTAAGGGCATAAAAATACAACGTTTGAAAGTTGTAAAATTTTAAAAATTTTCGCCATATTTCCGTTTTTTTCATAAATAATCGCAAGTAATATCGAAGAAATGTTACCACTAACATGAAGTACAATATGTCACAAAAAAACATTCTCAGAATCAGTGTGATCCGTTGAAGCGTTCCAGAGTTATAACCTCATAAAGTGACAGTGGTCAGAATTGCCAAAATTGGCCTGGTCATTAAGTACCAAATTGGCTCTGTCACTAAGGGGTTAATCGAACAACTGCAGTGGGGCTACTAGTTTGGTTGGGACCTACTAACGGTGTATGCCGCTCCGTGCTGTTCTCCAGGTTTCCTGTCCTGAAATTCCATTTTCAGCCTCTCGTTAAGTAGTTGTTGAAACAACACTGCATTAGGCCTACAAGTTGGGTCTGGGTTCTAGAGATGGTGTCTGCCGCTCCAAGGTGTTCTCCAGGGTGCCTCTCCCTAGCTTCTATCTTCAAGCTCTTGTTAAGTAGTTGTTGAAACAACACTGCATTTGGCCTACAAGTTGGGTCTGGGTTGTAGGGACGGTGTCTGCCGCTCCAAGGTGTTCTCCAGGTTGCCTCTCCCTAGCTTCTATCTTCAAGCTCTTGTTAAGTAGTTGTTGAAACAACACTGCATTTGGCCTTCAAGTTGGGTCTGGGTTGTAGGGACGGTGTCTGCCGCTCCAAGGTGTTCTCCAGGTTGCCCCTCCCTAGCTTCTATCTTTGAAGCTCTCGTTAAGTAGTTGTTGAAACAACACTGCATTAGGCCTACAAGTTGGGTCTGGGTTCTACAAACGGTGTCTTCCGCTCCAAGGTGTTCTCCAGGTTGCCTTTCCCTAGCTTCTATCTTCAGGCTCACGTTAAATTGTTTTTAATATAACACTGCATTTGGCCTACTTGTTTTGTTGGCCCTACTAACGGTGTCTGCCGCTCCTTGATGTTCTCCCACACTGAACAAACCAGTGCCGCCTGTTTACTTCTGTTACCAATTTTGAATTGCATTTAGCCTACTTACTGATTTGGGCCTACTCACTGTGTCAGCCTTTCATTACAGTTGTACTCCACTGAACAAAGCAATGTCCCCTGGTTAGTCCTGTTACCAATTTTGAACTGCATTTAGCCCACTTTATTATTTTGGCCTATATCTGTGTTTCCTCCTCATCCTGCCCATTGCCCAGCCAGTGATAGATGAGTCTGCTGGTACATTGACCCAGAACGCTACATTCCCCGTGCACGCTACACAGCCAGAATGTGACCCTGCTGAAAGTCAGGTTCCCCTTCCCGCATACCATACCACCTTATACGGGGACAAAGAGGAAGGTGCAGATGAAAGTGCAGGTTCCTTCATCAGGTGGGGGGGGATACTCATTGGCGACGTCACTGGCACAGCGCCCCTCATAGTACGTAAAAGTGTCGCTGCCGGTGGGAGGCGCCTCCGCCATGCAAACACACCGCCGTACTTTGAGGGGCCCTGTGCCAGTGCCAATGCCAACGAGTGGGCCCCCCCTTCTTGCTCAGGATCACAACACTTGCAAAGTTTAAATACTTACCTCTCCCTGCTCTACTGCCGTGACGTGGTCCAGATTTCCTGGGCCCACTAAATACTTGAACCAGCCCTACCCCCCACAACTTTAGCCAAATGACCCCCAATTTCCAATGCCTTACTATTATTATAAGGTAACTTAAGATTGACAAGCTTCAGTAACAAGAATGGATGTTTTTGCTATTAAAATGGGCACTGTAGGTGTTTTCCTGGCCTCCACTCACTGCCGACTATGCTCCCCCATTGACTTGCATTGGGTTTCGTGTTTCGGTCGATCCCTGACTTTTCGCGATAATCGGCCGATTCCACTCGACTCGACTTTTGAGATAGTCGGGTTTTGCGAAACCCGACTCGACCCTAAAAAACTAAAAGTCACTCAACCCTACTGTGCAGTACTGATGTAGGGGGCATTCTATCTGCACTGTTGGAATGTGTGTCTCATTAAAGGTACCGTCACACTCAGCGACGCTGCAGCGATATAGACAACGAGCCGATTGCTGGAGCGTCGCTGTTTAGGTCGCTGTAAAGACATCAAACACAGCAACTCCAGAATGATGCAGGAGCGATTCTGTGACGTAACAGCGACTCACTTATCGTTCTCGCTGGTTGTTAGCTCCATGTAAAACGTTGCTGACATCGTTGCTTTTGATGTCAAACATGACGATACACGCCGACCTGACAACAAAATAAAGTTCCAGACTTCTAGCTCCAACCAGCGATGGCACAGCGGGATCCAGATCGCTGCTGCGTGTCAAACACAACGAAATCACTATCCAGGATGCTGCAACGTCACGGATCGTTGTCATTCTTGTTGCAAAGTTGTTGAGTGTGACGGTACCTTAAGGGAGAGGATGAGAGCACAGGTGAAGGTCTTAGAGGTGGAAGAGCCAGATGCAGTGGAGGAACTGTTAGATACAGAGGTTTGTCCCTCAAGCCTTGGGGATTCAAAGACTTGTGATGCAGTCCCTTGACTGCCTGCCCCCTACATCCACCAGTCACCCAGTATCAAGTCAGTGAGAAGTAACTCCCTTGCCGATGTTTTCTGAACCAGGTGTCAGTGGTAAATTGTACCCTGGCAGACATAATTTTTTTTATGGAAAGGGTGATATTGTCGGTGACAAGCTGGTGTAGCATAGGCACAGCTTTCTTAGAGAAGTAATGGCGACTGGGAAACTGGTTCTGGGGGACTGCGACAGCCATCAACTTTCTGTAACCGTCTGTATCAATCAGGCAGAATGGCAGCATTTACATTGCCAACAGATTGGAGATGGAGGAGTTCAAGTTCTTAGATTTGGCATGTATAGGAGTAAACATTCCATTAGGGTGACCAAACTGCGGGACTGAGGGCTGGCTTCTGTGCTGAGAAAGGATGGAGTATGGAAAACAGGACAAACTGCTGGACTGTGAGTGAGGTGCAGGCGGATATTTTCTGGTTGAATAAGAAAGATGTTTTGTAGTGATGAGCGAAGATACTTGTTACTCGAGTATTTATAAGTGCTCGGAGATTTAGTTTTCATCGCGGCAGCTGAATGATTTACATTTGTTAGCCAGCATAAATACATGCAGGGGTTGCCTGGTTGCTAGGGAATCCCCACATGTAATCAAGCTGGCAACAGATGTAAATCACTTAGATGAAAACTAAATCTTTGAGCACTTACAAATACTCAGAGGACACCCGAGCATGCTCGGGAAATCTCGAGTAACGAGTATATTCGCTCATCACTAATGTTTTGTGCTTGTTGACACAAATGCAGCAGTCATGTCCACTTCCATAACAGCTGACCGGCTCTCACTCACCCTATCTGTAGGGGTTAAACAAGTGGAGTTTCTGTGGCCACAGACCTGTGTGAGAACACCTGGCATGGTTACGAAGGATGAAGAAGCAGCAGATGAGGTTGATGGGATAGTCGGTGGTTAGTGAGGCCCACTAATCTGCATTTTAGTGCAGTGAGATTCCCACACTAAAGCATGTTGATCCCACATGTGCTGGTTCATGCATGTAGCTGTCAAATTAATTGCAATTTTTGCCTCTATTGAGTTTTTTTTAATTTGACAGATAACGTGTATTATGTGGTCTCAAAAAAGGTCCAGGCTAAGCAACAGTTGCCGCCCCTGCGAATTGTACTCTCACTGCCACTGCTGGCCACAGCCAGAGTTGGGGCTGAGGATGCAGTGCTTGTCATGCTTGCATCACTTTGCGTCTGTGTGTGAAGGATCAACATAACCTCCTCGTCTTCCTCCTCCTCCACCTTCTCTGCTGAGCTACACAGCAGCGTACATCTGGATTCACACTAAGTGGGATCTGCAACCTATACATCATTCTCTCTGTTTTCACACTCCTCACCCTGAGAGTTACCCTCCTCCTCTTCCTGCCGTGGCACCACAATACAGTCTACATGCATCTATGGTATCTGAATCTTATCAGGATCGGGGGTGATCTACCCTTGGTGATTTACGTCTGGTTGTGAGGGTCTGGATTCTGCTTAGACCCTACTTTGTCCGGCTCCAGATCCAACAATAAAAAATTTGGGGTATCGCTGCAGATGCTTTCCTCCTCTGGTTCTGTGATTTTTCGGAGCAGACCTCTGATGCCCATGGAATAAATTGTGTGAACAGCTCTGCAGAATGGCCCATCTGTGGTTCCCCACAGTCAGTTGGGCGTTTGGAAATTTTTGATGCTGGGGGAAACAAGGGTGATTGGAGTGCCACCTCTGAGGTTTGTACTGTGTGTGATGTTAAGGTGGAGGAAGAGGAGGATAGGCCACTTGATGCAACCATTGCCATCCACTGTAGTACATACTTTTTCTGAGCCTCATCTACAAGTTGTATGGCTGTGCGGCTGCCAAAAAACGGGAGTTGAGTAGCCAGCAACAGATGTTGTCAGTGATCTTTGAATAGGACGAGACGGTGTTTTCCCGTTCCACCACAACCTGACTTTTTTCCACTCATGTTGTTTGTAGACTTCCCCTCTTGTAACCTGTTTTACAACCTTAGGCTCACAGCTGTCATTTACTTGTAACTCAATGAACAATCAATATTTTTTTAGTGTGCTTGAACAACACTGTTATACCTAACGATTTTTAAGTGGTTATCTGGCCTTCTGATTTCACACTGAAACACAGTTTTATCATAAACTTATTTGAATTAGCTAATTGGGCTTTGTGGCTGTATCAGAATATTAGGCCTAACGATTAGAGATGGGCGGACACCTGGATATTTGGGTCCGGCGGGCTCATACAAACAGTTACTAAAAGTTGGGATCAGAACAGTACCCATACCCGAACCCGGACTCCATTCACTTGAATGGGGGCCTGAACATCCAGTGTTTGCCACACTGTCACGTGCATAACCAGGTACACATAAATTGGCCAATTTATGCGCTAAACGCTATAATTTATTCATATTTCGAGTGCAGTAATGCATTTCAATTTTCATGCTTCATGTTTGCATGTTTTAGCGCCACAGTGTGCTGCCTCATTTATTTGACTTTATACGAGTTGGTGACTCTAGGTTCAGCACCTGTTCACACTTATTTTATGTTTGGATGTGACAGTCAGTTTTTTGAAATTTGTATTCTTTAGCCTTCTGACTGAACACTCCGCCTCCTAGCCAGAGGTGTTTTAATCGTAGCAGGTCCATTACCCCTCCACAGAGAGAAATTTAGTTTAAGAAGAGGTTTCGCAGGTACCCGTTCAGATGAAGACGTTTATTCTCAGCGAGGAAAGGCAAGTGTAGGACCTGGTATAAGAGAGATGCCCTAATGTGGATACCAGATATACATAAATTGGCCAATTTATGCACTAAATGCTCTCATTTTTTCATATTTCTAATGCAGTAATGCAGTTCAGTTTTCTTTTTTCATGTTTGCATGTTTTAGCGCCGCAGTGTGCTGCCTTATTTATTTTACTTTATACGAGTTGGTGACTCTAGGTTCAGCACCTGTTCACACTTATTCTATGTTTGGATGTGACGGTCAGTTTTTTTGAAATTTGAAATTACGAGTTCATAGACACCAAACATGTCTAGGTTCTTTTTTATCTAAGTGGTGAAAAAAAATTCCAAATTTTTTAAAAAAATGCGCCATTTTGCCGATAGCCATAGTTTCTCCATTTTTCATGATCTCGGGTTAGGTGAGGGTTTATTTTTGCGAGCCGAGCTGACATTTTTAAAGATTCCATTGGTGCAGATATGATCTTTTGATCACCCATTACTGCATTTTAATGCAATGTCGCAGCGACCAAAAAAACATAATTTTGGTATTTCGACTTTTTTTCTCGCTACGCCGTTTAGCAATCAGGTTAATCCTTTTTTTATTGATAAATAAGGTGATTCTGAAAGCGGCAATATTAAATATGTGTAGGTTTGATTTTATTTTTATTGTTTTATTTTGAATGGGGCGAAAAAGGGGTGATTATTTTTTCTTTTGGCATGCTTAAATATTCTCTATAGGAGACTAGAAGCTGCCATAGCCCGATCGGCTCTGCTACATAGAGGCGATGGTCAGATCGCCTCTATGTAGTAGAATTGCTGACTTGCAATCTGGCCATGACAACCATAGAGGTCTCCAGGAGACCTCGGGTTGTCATTCTGACACACCGGTGACCCGTGATCACGTAACGCAGGTCACCGATGTGCGTACTTCCGGCACGATTGCCGGAAGCGCCATTTAAATGCTGCTGTCAGAGTTTGACAGTGGCATTTATCTAGTTAATAGCCGTGGGTGGTTCAAAACAGCTGACATATCCCGGGAAAGATGTGGGCTTAACGCCAGAGCCCATATCAAAGGGAGGGATACCGACATCGGCGTACTATTACGCCCGATGTCGGTAAGGGACTAAATATTATAAGTTTTGCTATTCACCAAGTAATTTGGTTGTTTTTATTAACCTTGTGTCTCCTGGATTAATTGCTGCCCTGGTTCCATAAGAGTGATTTCTGGACTCAGGAGAAGAGGCTTGCAGCCGTAAAGTAAGTGTGATGCACCTCACACACAGCACCACACTGGAACTGGGACATGAGATGTCTGTAGGATGCAAAGCGAGTGGGAACAGAAGCTCGCCCACTAGACTACCTCATTTGGGCATCTTACATTGGGCTCAGTGATCTTTGTGAAAATTGCAAGAGTTCAGATTTGTTAAATATAGGAGGTTTTAGCATAAAAAAGAAATCTGAAAAATGGATAAAAAGACATTTATTTAACAAATAAACCTGATTGAAACGTTTAATTTTCTGATTAAAAGTGCCTCTTAAATTATCATTGAATGCTGCAAATTGCAATCTTACTTTCCACAGCTATATATTCAGTGCTCTCTTCCTTTCTAATCTGGGGTGTTTGCAACTTCTCATATTTTTACTACTAAATTTCCATTTCTGTTCTAACAAGAAAAGTCTCAGTGACAGTGTGATTATAAATTATTTTAAGCTATGTATCAGCCAATTTATCAGTTTAATGGCACGTATATAGTATATGCATAAAAGCACAAAAGGTATTGGCCTTCAATGCCGTAATGATAGCGATAATTATTTTTCTCACCAGTGTCAAGGACACTGTGGTTTCTATATTTGCTTGGTGTGTTGAATTAAATTGCTATGTAAATATGTCTTTTTTTGGCTATGGGAAGTGCCAGTAATAACACCCTAATCCTAATGGCTTAAATACATCCTTGGAAATTTGCAGCACAGGAAGCAGTAGCCACATGATGGTCAATGGCTTGTAGGCATTTAATCATCTGTTTTTCAAAATTCCAGGAATATGGAGGCACTGATAACATATTCAGTATCTGTGTTATTTAATGTATAGATTATTTTATTTAAAGGGAATCTGTCATGTCCTTTTTTGATATTAAACTGTCTCCAATTTCTTGCAAGTGATGCACATTTCACCACCAACATGTTTTTGTCAAGCAAAATGTCCCAGCATTTTTTGCAAAAAAACCCCACTTTTTATACTTTGATGATTGCACCACATACCTTCTGATTCAGTCTTTGGCATGGGAATGGAGGTTTTAGTCATAAGCGTGGCTCAGAGCACAGAGTTTGGGGCACAACACTTCTTGTTCCTTGTTTCCTTAACACATTATATTTTTAGAATTACTATTCTTTCTTCCTGGATTATCCCTACGTTGCCTAATCCTGTCAGTGTGGCACCCTAGGAGTCCGGTTGCCATGGTGGCATTGCCTCCCTCACAGGGGGTTATGTCATGCCTGGAAGCAAGGAGGGGTCCCCTTACCAGGCAATACCAGCATCCAACACCTTCCTGATTTCTGACCAGAAGGGGGAGCTCTAACACCAGGTATCAAGAGAGCTTCGCTATAAGTTATGGCCTGGAGGCGGAGTTAGAGTCTGAGTCTGAGAGGGAGAGAAGAACGGGCAAATCGAGGAGAACCTAGAGAGTGGAGCTGTAGCCAGGCTCACCCCAGAACAGGGCACTGACTAGGAGGGGGCCAAAGTCCTTGGCTGTGTGGGTGCTGTAAGCCCGACAGCCGAATCTGGAGGGCAGGTAGCTGCAAGCTAAATGGCCACACTGAATGCCTGGAGGCACCGCAGCAGACCAAGAGCCGGGGCTGCCAGTGAAAGGCAGTGCCCGTGATAGGCTCACGCTGTCTGCCATACAGGTTAGAAGCAACAAGTAAATATAACCACATGCACAACAATAATAATGCGTAATATAGGGAGGTGCAAATACCCAGTAGTAATATAGTGAGCAAAAAACAAGAAGAAGCACTACTGGGATGGTTCTGCTGTCCTCAGGTGGAGCTGGGCCCCATGGCTATCGGTATAGTTGGTAAGGGATTGCAGATGAGGGGTGCAGGACTGAGTGTGCGGTAAATAACTGGAGGACACAAAGATTGTGGTTTCCTTTTCCTTTACTTGTTAGGTGCAGGTGCAGTCCGGGGCAGGATTACAGGTGATGATGGCGTCTGGGCAGCCTGGAAGCAACTTAGGGTCCACCTAGCCAGGTGAGTTTGGAGGCCTTACTTCTGCACTATTCTTTTAGGTCCTTGCTGCTTTAAGCTCTGTTCAAGTTCCTGTCCTGTGTGTTGCTTCTAACCTGTAAAAAACAAGAAGAAGCACTACTGTAAGGTATGCACACTACACCAAGGTTAACTGAAAAAATATATAATAATCTTTATTGGCACACAATACGAGGGTGACTTAAAACATAAGTAAAAACAGAAAGGTACAGCCACTCGAGCCCCCACATGAGTGATATATACAAGATCCGGACACGGTGTATACGTGCATATATAACAGGTCCTAGCAAGGGTGGATTAATGGTAGCCAGGGCCCCAGGCTGTTCAGACACTGTGGGCCCACCCGGTCATGTGATGGGGTCATGTGATGGGGTCATGTGATGGGGTCGTTACGCGGTCATGCGACCGGGTCATCAGATACCTGAACCAGATTATTCCAGAATAATAGTTGCTGTGTGAAACTATAACCTGTCAAACATCCATTGATCTAGTCAATTTACCCTTCAGTTCAGTATATAGTATACAGTGTATAGTGTCAGTGTAAAGGTAACACTGACTCACCAGTGACGTTTCTAGGTGAAGTCCTTCATCTTTCATCCAGCACAGACTGCCATCACTTCATCCAGCCAGGATTCGTCTCTGCAGGAAATAGCAGTTATCTCGAGCTCCGCTTGTAGAACACATTACTTAATTTTTCCCAACTTCTACATTACGCCAGATGAAGAAAAAGAGGCGACATAGTGTCACTCTACACAGTAACAGGACCGCCCCCCCATTTAAAACAATGTCCTCAAAAAATAAAATAAATACATCACTGCAGTAATAATATCCCTTAATTAGCCCCTATGGTAATAATAATATCCCCCATCCTGGCCCCATGTATCTCATTCCTGGCTCCAGCCATATGTTCTCCCATCCTGCCCTCATGAGTATCCATCCTGCCCCATATGATCTCCCCATCCTGCCCCATCAGTCTCCATCATATCCATCCTGTCCCATGATCCTGCCCGATATGTCTCCAATCCTGCCCCATGTCTTTTACTCTGCCCTGTGTCTCCAATCATGCCCCATATCTACATTCTGCCCATGTCTCCAGTCCAGCCCGCAGTTTGTCCAGCATCTCTGCCCCCAGTGTCCAGCATCTCTGCCCCCAGTGTCCAGCATCTCTGCACCCAGTGTCCAGCACCTCTGCCCCCAGTGTCCAGCAACTCTGCCCCCAGTGTCCAGCATCTCTACCCCCAATGTGTCCAGCATCCTGCCCCCAATATGTCCAGCATTCTGCCCCCAGTGTGTCCGGCATCCTACCCCCAGTGTGTCCAGCATTTTGCCCCCAAAAGGTCCAGCATGTTGCCCACAGTGTCTCCAGCATATTGCCCCAGTGTCTCCAGCTTATTGCCCCCAGTGTGTCCAGCATTCTGCCCCAGTGTGTCCAGCATTCTGCCCCAGTGTGTCCAGCATATTGCCCCAGTGTGTCCAGCAATCTGCCCCAGTGTCTGACTCCAGCATATTGCTCCCAGTGTGTCCCGCATTCTGCCCCAGTGTCTCCAGCATTGCCCCAAGTGTGTCCATCAATCTGCCCCAGTGTTTCCAATGTTGACCCAGTGTGTCCGGCAATCTACCCCAGTGTGTCCAGCATATTACTCCCAGTGTGTCCAGCAATCTGCCCCAGTATGTCCAGCATATTGCCCCAGTGTGTCCAGCAATCTGCCCCAATGTCTCCAATATTGCCCCAATATGTCCAGCATTCTGCCCCCAGTGTGTCCAGCATTTTGCCCCCAAAAGGTCCAGCATGTTGCCCCCAGTGTCTCCAGCATATTGCCCCAGTGTCTCCAGCTTATTGCCCCCAGTGTGTCCAGCATTCTGCCCCAGGGTGTCCAGCATTCTGCCCCAGTGTGTCCAGCATATTGCCCCAGTGTGTCCAGCAATCTGCCCCAGTGTCTGACTCCAGCATATTGCCCCCAGTGTGTCCAGCAATCTGCCCCAGTGTCTCCAGCATTGCCCCAAGTGCGTCCATCAATCTGCCCCAGTGTCTCCAATATTGCCCCAGTGTGTCCAGCAATCTTCCCCAGTGTGTCCAGCATATTACCCCCAGTGTGTCCAGCAATCTGCCCCAGTATGTCCAGCATATTACCCCAGTGTGTCCAGCAATCTGCCCCAGTGTCTGACTCCAGCATATTGCCCCCAGTGTGCCCAGCAATCTGCCCCAGTGTCTCCAATATTGCCCCAGTGTGCCCAGCAATCTGCCCCAGTGTGTCCAGCATTTCCCCCAGTGTGTCCAGCAATCTGCCCCACTGTCTCCAGCATTGCCCCCAGTGTATACAGCAATCTGCCCCAGTGTCTCCAGCATTGCCCCCAGTGTGTCCAGCAATCTGCCCCAGTGTGTCCAGCAATCTGCCCCAGTGTGTCCAGCATATTGCCCCGGCCCTCCCGGATTGCCGTTCGCAAAAAAAACCCCCAAAAACTGAGTTCTCCTCACCTGACCGGTGCTCCAGCGGCGAGCTCCCTCCAGCAGCGCGGACTCGCCGGCAACTGCCAATGACGTCAGACGCTGGCGACGTGTGCGCTGCGCCTGCGGTTGACTGCAGCTGCCAGCCTCCAATTGGCTGGCGGCTGTTGTTAACTATTGACGTGCGGGCGCATTAATTTGGCTGCCTCAGATCTTCGAAAGGGTAAGCCTCTAACCTCTGTGGCGGCACATTTTCTTGAACAGCATTCCGGTAAGACCGCTAAAACTTGATTAGTTGGCCTCGAGAAAATCTGGGTCAGTAACAGAGGAGGTTGCCTGAGGAAACAACTGTTACAGCTTGAGTCCCATTGGATTTTCACTCTTGGTTCCACTGTGCCCACAGATCTAAACGAAGAGCTGCTGTTCTTCACGAGTTTCTTGGGTTAACCCGGATGATGTCTCTGCATGAACTCCATCTATAATATGGACACCGTTGGATGTCTACTGACCAGTTTGGATGATAACCCTGAGGTCTATGATGTGTTGAAGCTTCGGATTTTCCAGCAATATGCACCCTAACCGGCCCCTGCATTGACTGTTGATTTTATCTATGTCTTGGTTATGCCTGGACATCGATTATGGAATCATGTATCACTCTTGCCAGTGTCTGTATCGTGCTCCTGAATCAGCTAAGGTCACTGCCTCTTCTCCCCTTCATTTTATGTATATGGGGACTCCTGGCCTTTTATGGATTCATCAAGCGTTGCATTTAATATTGAACTGATCAATATGCATTTGTACCGCAATCTTGAATACTGTCGTCTCTCCCTTGTATTGGATTTGGAGGGGACCTTTGGCCTTTCATGGTTTTACTGAGCATTGCACTCAGCTCAGAATTGTCGCTTTCTTCTGACTATTGTGTGCTCTACCATTGGCTACTCTCGGTATACCTTCTGGATATTGGAATCAAGCTCTCCACAAAGGTATTGGTTCTGGTATTTCTATTGGAACCTTTTATCTGGATACCATTCTTTCATTCATTTTTCTTAATGGGGCCATCATCCCTAATTTATGTCTTAATTCAATCCGATGTCCTTCCTGATCTTTGGACACGTGTTATCTCCTCTACATAACTGTGTCAAGCCTTATCATTCCATTTGGGAATTTATTCTGTTCATATTACTGTCCTAAACTCACCCTTGGACACTAAATTGCTGCTATGTCCACTAAATATTTACAGCATTTGATACCCAGATATTTTATAAAATAATCAGTTTTCGTATGATTATTTTTCATCATTGTCCCGGTGCATACATATTTGGTTTTTACTTTTATTTTCTTTATTTATTTATTATTTTTTATTTTTTCACTTATTCGTTTTATTGTTCATGTATCATTTATATAAATTTTTTTCTAATTATTTTTCATTATATCATTTGTTTTCATTATATTTACATACATTCTTTACTTTTCATTCTTTATTATTATTATTATTATTATTATAATTTTTATTCATTTTTTGTTTTTTCATTTCTTATTTTTCAATTTTTATTTTTTATAAATTTTTATTTTATTTTTCATTTACTTTTCATTTTTGCACTTAATATGTACTTTTGTTTAATATTTACTATTATTGCTTATTATTTTTCATTATTGTTCATTCTTCTTGGTTATTTATTATCATTTTTATTATTATATTTATTTTTTCCCATTTTCATCATTCATTTTCAATGTTTCATGCCCATTATATGGCTCTGCCCCATATTCCATTTATTTTATTGCTCAAGGGATCACATGCCCTGAATACTGCTTTTGTGTATCACTTAATGTCTTCTTGTCTGGTCACCCAGGAGCTGCACACGCGCTGCTTCGCTTCTTACATGCGTTCCAGTTGGCATATTCTGCGTTCCTTTTCGCGCATGTACTCTTATCTTTTTGGGCAGAGACGTCTGCCCGCTTGATATCACATCACTTCCTATGTGCTCACTTCCGTCCTTGTCTATGATCCATTGGAGGAATCTGGCGTGTCATTAAGCATGGGCTCACAGGTATTTATACCGGCTTGGACACAATGACAGCACTTCCCCCGTCAAAGCCGTACCTGGTACGGCGATACGCGTGGGGACACGTTCTGGTCTCCCACTCCTGCCCCCCATTGCTAGGACTCCTTTCCTGGTGTCATCTATCCCCTGCATTGCTGTAAGTGTTGTTTTGGTCATACTTACCTCAGTCATGGGCTCTTTCTTCCAGCCCTTAACGTATCTTGGCATTTACCATGGCCCAGCATGAGGATCTGGGCTTATGCCATTTGTGACCTTCTTCTTCTGGGGTCTTCATTTATTTATTTATTATTCATTCATGTCACACTTTACAGAATCAGGGTCCTAGCCTTTCATTAATCATTTATTTGTATTCTAAGATCCTTGGAACAGGTGTCTTTTAATAGATATATATCATTTATGCCATAGATTTTATCTATAAGTACCAGATAGATTTCAGGAGGTTTTTGATATGATTCATTTATTGATGCTTTTCATACATTGAAGACCATCAATCTGTTGCTTGTATTACCTGTTATATGTGCACGTATACACCGTGTCCGGATCTTGTATATGTAACTCATGTGGGGGCTCGAGTGGCTGTACCTTTCTGTTTTTACTTATGTCTTAAGTCACCCTCGTATTGTGTGCCAATAAAGATTATTATATATTTTTTCATTCAACCTTGGTGTAGTGTGCATACGTTACAGTAGTGCTTCTTCTTGTTTTTTACAGGTTAGAAGCAACACACAGGACAGGAACTTGAACAGAGCTTAAAGCAGCAAGGACCTAAAAGAATAGTGCAGAAGTAAGGCCTCCAAACCCACCTGGCTAGGTGGACCCTAAGTTGCTCCAAGGCTGCCCAGACGCCATCATCACCTGTAATCCTGCCCCGACTGCACCTGCACCTAACAAGTAAAGGAAAAGGAAACCACAATCCTTGTGTCCTCCAGTTATTTACTGCACACTCAGTCCTGCACCCCTCATCTGCAATCCCTTACCAACTATACCGATAGCCATGGGGCCCCGCTCCACCTGAGGAGAGCAGAACCATCCCAGCTGCATCATCAGTCCCATCGGTCCCCTTAAGCAGCGTTGGCCATCCATTGCCGAATACCACAGGTGGCATCACAAACTAACTCCCTATAGACTCTATCTCCCCTTCATTTCATTAATTTTATTGGACACCAAGGGCCACTGACCGGGTCACTGCTGCCGTGACCACCCCATTAAGAACCATCGGACCTGGCCCGAGTATCCCACGGCCTTACGGGTGCTCCATCAGCTCCAGGGATTTTCCTTCCAGTCCTGCAGTGCACGGGGAATCGATACCTTCCCTTCATACAGTTCCACATCGTCCACCGTACACCAGAGGATAAGGCACTCGACACAGTACCTGTACCAGACGCTGCCAGAATGTCTTGCAAGGGTTTAAAGTAAGGCCTCCCACTGCCATGAATGATAGATCCTTGCTGATGCTAGCAGCCCACTGCTACCGAACTTGACCTTGGCTCTTGTTCTTCCCTAACTGGCTACCTACTAGGAAGAAGTCCCTTTCTAGTGCCTGCCACTATGCGCTAGTCCCAACCTTTAACTATATCTTTCCCAACAGAATGTACAATTATCTTATGTTCTAAATCCTACACTGAACACTATGCCTATTGTATTATGCTATACCTTACTCTATCACATCCTATAGTACTATACATTACTTATGCATTACTATACCTTATATTACCTAGTGCATGAAAATAACATGTATCATATTCTGTACATTATACATATACATACGCTTAGGTAGGAAAAAAG